>NW_026294535.1:5031308-5293808 GCF_007827085.1 Peromyscus californicus insignis
ATGTGAGTAGAAGGGGGAAGTGAAGTTAAAAAAGGAATCCGCCAACAGATTCTGTGATCCTAATGTTTGGGAAGTGAAGGCCAAAGGATCAGAAGTTCAAGGTTATCCTTTGTTGGGAGTTTGAGGCCAGCCAAGACGACAGGAAACCCTGTCTCCAAGAAATGACTCTGATTTAGAAGGCCAACAAATCTACAGTCCACAGGCTGCAGATGTAAGTAGAACTCTTCAGGCAAGGTGTTTCCCCTTCAGTGGGCCTCTGGCTTCTCTCCGAGGGCCTTGAAGTAGCTGGATAAAGTCTATGTGCGTTATGGAAGGGAAACCACTTTACTTTGAATCTACTGATTTCGATGTTAATTACACTTTTCAAATACCTTCACAGCAACATCTACTGTCAAACTAAAGAGTGGGTGGCCATAGCTGGGCCCAATTGACACACAAATTAATTCTCACACTATGGTACTAGATGAGATCACCTAGAGAGTTAGTGTATTTAGGGAAATGAAGGTGGCCCAGAAACAGAGCCCTGAGCACCAAGTTACAGAGAGAAAAAGGACCCAGCTAAGGAGGAGGACCCAGGAGGATGTAGGCAGAAAAAAAAAAAATCAACAAGTCTCTCAGAAGCCGCTGGAAAGTGCTCCTGTTTAAGGAGAGAGATCTACAGACCCAGTGCCGCGCGGAGATCCTGTGAGATGAGGACCCATGAAAATGCGAAGGGAACAGATCCTCGCCACAGGTCAACAGGAGCAGAAAAGGAAGTGGAGGTGGGAAGTAGAGACTGCGCAGGGAATGGGGCCTGAAGAGGATGCAGGACGGGGCCAACAGTGCTAGGGTCCTTGTGTTGTTGATCCTCTAGGAAAAAGGTGATTACAGCATGTTGTCATATTAACATATTGAGGGGAGTGTGGCTGGTCCCACGGGGGAAGGGACACGGTGACCGCAGAACCTATTTGAACACACATTTATGATGCAGTAGGACTTTGAAGTCACCCGGGTTCTCCCTAACTAGAGGCTTCCCAGCTCCCTTATCTCCTTCCCACCAGGCCCTCGTGGTCCTCCGCCTCTTCAGCTCACCCAGACCTCCTCTACCCCCAGGTCATTAGCCTGCCCTCCTTCCCTTTAATTACTGTGCTTCCTCTCACCACAGGGCTTCGCTGATTCCCAAGTACTCCACAAATCCAGTTCAAACCTGTCTTCCTCGAGGATGCCATCAGAGAAGCCAAGTCCTCTGAAATGTGCCACATTACCAGGCAGTCTTTCTCCCTGGCACTCACAGTTGCAATTACACTTTGTTTAGGATTATTTGCTCCACGTCAGCCTCCTCTAGAATAGCACAGTCCAGTAGAACTTTCCTGTGACAGAGATGTTCCTGTGTGTTCTCCCGCCTCAGTGCCATGTGACTACTGAACTCTTAAAGACAGTTTGCATGAGTATAGATCTGTTTATTTTATTTAATTTAATTGATTTCAATGTAAATAACACCAGTGAGCAGAGGCCACAATTACTGTTTTCATCACTGTATGCCCAGCACTTAATACAGTGTGCACATATAGCGATCCCTCAGTAAATATTTGATCAAAGATTAAATCTGTAAACTGAGGATGCTACTAATTAATTCATATAGAGTGGATCTTTTCCATAGAGGGAAAAATGTTTTAACATGACAAAGGTCGGGGTCTCTCTTACAGTTTTAGAAAGGTGAATCTCACTTCTAAGAATTTGATCTTTCCCGAGAGAAGCTGGGACAACAGTGAAAACATACTGGTCATCGGAATAAAACCCCAGCTGTAATCTGCTTTGGAAGTTTCTGGACCGTGGTGAAGGCTCCCATGTGCTGGTCCATAAGCTCCACTGAATACACAGAAGAGAAGCAGCTACTGGTGTGGGATCATAAATCTAGTGGCCTTCACCCATAGCCTGAAAAATAATGAAGGTGGGAACAGTGATGGGAACCGTCAGTACTCAGCATGTGCCGCGTGTAAACCCAGGATGCATGACTAAGTGAGTCCTTTCAACAATCTGAGAAGGGAGAATGTTCTTATTTTCCCCATTTTACAGACAGGAAGAACTGGGGTATAAGAGGCTACGTTTGTGGGCCCCAAGCTAGTGAGAACAGGGCTGAGACTACCCCAGTTCCTTGTTTCCGACCATAGTGCTGAGCTACTTCATGAGCACACTGTTTCAGGCAGACCAAGCAATAGACAAAACGGTGTTGGGGTCATAGGAAGGAAAAAGAACTTCTTTGTATATGGGGAGGTGAAACAAGGACACACTGGACTCCATTTGTAATTCAAAGCCTTATTTCCAAATATATTTAATGAATTCCCAAAAGCATCAAGGTATCACACCATAAGATATTAGAAACTAGGATTGTAGAAAGCCAAAAGACTCTTATCAAAGCAGGTCAATGTTAGAGTTGGGGTAAAAGTCCAGGTGGCCCATGCCTTTAATCCCAGCACCTGGCAAGCAGAGAACAAGTTCTCTATGAGTTCAAGGGCAGCCTGAGCTACGTAGTAAGTTCCAGGCCAGATAGGGCTACACAGTGAAATCTTGCATCAGAAATAACATGGCTGGAGAGATGGCTCAGGAGTTAAGAGCACTGGCTGCTCATCCAGAGGACCCGGGTTTGATTCCCAGCACCGGCAAGAAAGCTCACAACTGTCTACAACTCCAGTTCCAGGGACTTTGACTCCCTCTTCTGGCCTCCATGGGCACCAGGCACAGATACGGTGCACAGATATACATGTAAGCACTCAGTCATACACACAAGATTGTAAAAAAATTTTCTCTAAAACAAAACAAACAAAAAGCCTTAGATATAGATCCATTGTTTCACAGTTTAGTAACGTACAGGGAGGAACAGACCAAGAAGTATAAAAAGCAACATGCTAAAGATAAAAAAAAAAAAAAAAAGCAGTGGAAACTTTCCAACAAGGGCCAAAGAAGACGTCATCCATACAGCATCCAACCTGGGAACTGTGAAATCCTACATGGTGATCATGACCACATGAAGACATCTCCCCTCAAACACAGACCCTGTCACATAGCCTTTGTTCTTCCATCAGGTAGCACTAAGGACATCTCTTCATTTCTCACTTCCTGAGGGCCTCCATGCCAGGGGCTTGATGACCTCTCATCGGTCCTCTCCCACAGCCCTTTGGAGTCTTGGCATCAGCTCCACTGAGTAACTGAAGGCCTGAGAGCTCACAGCTAGCCCACGATCCACCAGCCTGCTCCTCTCTCTCCACCACACGTTATTCGCTTGAGGAGCTAACCTGTTTCCCCGGTGCCTGGCACAGGGCATGCCCCATAGCAGATCCTCATTCCAGGTTTGACTTCATCTGGTGCTAGGATTCTGCGTGTTTTGGGTGTCCGTGAAGTGGAGAGAAGCTTGCAGACGTCTGCAGGTGAAGGAGCCCTACCTGAACTGTTTGCCAGTGTCCGGCAGGAACACGTCAGCCTAGGCTTGTTTCACACGACCGGTCTAGGCACAAAATCCCTGACTGTCTAATGGTGGCTCTCCTCACGGGAGGAGTTCCCCTCTGGGCACCAGCTGTCTGCCTCTCTGTGTCTCCTCTTACAGCAGCATCCTCAGAAACAAGGACAGAGTGCTCGGCTGAGCCCCGCCCCCTACCAGCACTCCACACTGTCTAACTCCAGGTGTGCTCCGGAACCCCATACCCTGTCTTTAAATGGGGCCCCATCTGTCTCCCACGGATCTGGGCTAACCCCACACTGTCACGTCTCCTTCAATTTTCTACCGACCAGCAGTGTATTTTGGTAGTTGGGGAGCCTGCCCTGAAGCTACAGTCTGGCCTTCCTGCTAGCAAGCTGTGCCCCCATGGGAAAATTCTGTTACATCTCCATGCCTCAGTTTACTCCCCTGTAAAGTGCTGATATAATCATACAGTCTCTATACCTCATGTGGCAGTTGTTGAATGAGATTAGTAAACAGAGAAGGACCAAGAACATGATAGGTAATCAATGTTAGCGTCATCGAGTTCAAGAGCATGATAGGTCATCAATGTTAGCGTCATCGGGTTCTGACACGGTCTAAAGCTGGACGGCTTTCATTTTCCACTTGTATGAGGTTAGTCATTACAGTAAACTATCAACAATGTATTACACTAGACCCCCGTCCACAATCTAATTAAAGGGCAACATTTACCGTCTCATTCCCAGTCTGTAGGAAGCATGTCATTATATTTAATTTTTTCAGATACAATCTCACCTAGGCCACACTTGAACTTGCTATGGAGCTGAGGATGGCCTTGATTCTCCTGACTTCACCTCTGAAGTGTTACCAGGCCATCTCTGTGGTACCGGAGAGCAAACCCAGGGTTTCCTGCATGGTAGGCAAGAACTCTGCCAACTGACCTGCACCCCAGCCCTGAGCACGCCGCTTTCTACAGTGCATGTCTTTCCCGGGAAGAGAAAAAGCATGCTTTGCATAGTCCACGGGTTAGGAGTGGAAACAGTACACTACCTGTACACATGTGGTTTGTGTTACACAAACATACAAAGCTACTGTGTTCACACTGCTAGGACAGGCAGAAAGACACTCCTGTGTGCTATCACTTTAGATTTTTCACTATCCTATTTTAGTTTTAGAAGAAGGGAAATGGTTTTTTGTCATTTGTTTGTTTTTGAGACGGGGCTTCTCCTCTAGCCCCTGCTGCCCTGAACTCACAATCCTCCTGCTCCAGTCTATCAAGTGCTAAGATTCCAGGTGTGTGCCAGCACACCCAGTGGAAAGATGAAAGGCTTTTATGTAGAAAACCACCCGCCTGAAGAGCCCTGGGAAGCGTGGGCTCCATTCCAGTAAACTCTCAGATGTCCTGTCTTATAAATCTGGAGCTCAGCCACCCTCACCCCCAGTCAGGCAGCCATGGACTAATTACTAATGGTAGTCAGCTTTTAGAAGTATCATATTGCTTCTTACTACCCACTAAGTGCGTATACGTACTATGAAGAACTTGATACTGTGAGAAGCATCTTCCTCCAATTTCTTGAAAAGCCCAGACTGCCAACACCTGACTACAGGGAGTTGATGGAAGGCCACAGTCACCTCCTGAGCCTAGCCAGAAGGAGCCCTGGATCTTCCTGATGGGTAGCAAACACTCGGCTAGTCCAACCTTTTAACACTGCAACGTGATGTGATCATCTACAAGTTCATGCTCAAGAACTAGGCAATGAAGTTACTTAAATAACTGGAGGGGGCAGTCCCCATATAGTTTCAAGGAAGTCTGTGATTTATTACTGGGCCACATGCATCAAGAAGGCTGGGCCGCCGCCAGGCCCTGGTTTCAGCGGACACTGACCTATATCACATAGGATGCCGCGGTTTTCCTTTCCAGGTTGTATGTAGCCTAGTGGGAGAGCTCCTGTGGGCATGCACATGATTCCACAGCACCAGGACAAAACAAAAGACCAGCCTTCCCACTCACACAGAGGAGAACCTGTATGTCCCACCTAGTACCTCATAATTCTCTTATCTACAGATTGAAACTTTATTTAATCATTAAAATTCTCAGGAACTCTAAATCAGTGAGGTGGAGGAGGACACTGGACTACCTGCTACTGTTCTAGACAGGGTTCAAAGTTAGTCATTAGTGGATTTCGTCTTTGTCAGAGGAAAAACCTGTGCTAGGCCTCCAGTTCAGTGTGCAATCACTGGCCTTTCCAAAAAGACGAGGTGCTGTCGCATGCAGGCCACACTGTAAAGCATCCATATTTATGGTGGTTGTTTTAATTTGTTTGCTCTCTGGTTTCCGTTTCTGAGATAAGAGGCTCACTGCGTCGCCTGAGTTAGTCTCAAACTGAAGCACAAGTGGTCTTTGTCCCCGAGCCTCTGGACCTGGCTTATACTTGCAATTTAAATTGGAGATATGAATGACCTGTATGGAAATTATTGTCTATCTTTTCAGATGAACCAGTGTAAGCCACTCCACAGGTAAACACAAGATGTTATCAGCCTACCGGGGCATACAACATCCTAAGATAAAGATTTCATTTCTCAGTCTCCCTTTGGCATGTATATGGCTAAGTGACTACATTTGGGCCAATAAGTCTAGGCAAATTGTTATGTGTAACTTCCAGGAAATATCCTTTCGGGGAAGGGGCATGTTCTCTTTCAACACTTCCCGGTGGTGGTGGTGGTCGTGGTGGTTATGATGGTGGTGGTGGTGGTGGCTAGTTTGGGCACCCACTTTAGAAAGCAAGTTGGAAGACAGATGCTGAGGGCTACGGAAAGTCAGATTTCCAGTGTCAGACTACTGCTGTCTAGACTTATTTCAGCAAAGAAAAATGGGCTTCTACTACTTTAAGCCATTTTTGTCTGGGGTGTGAGGACTCTTGTGGGAAAAAGTTACCATAACCAGAGCACCTGTACTACATTATAGGGAATCTTAAAAGAAAGAATCTCACTGTCTGGCTGCAGTGAAGACCCAGGCTCTGGTTTCTCTCCACACACTTTCATAGAGTTCCAATTCATCCCCAAAGCTTGAACTTAATCTGTAGATTAAGCCTTCTCAAGTCCGCACCCCCAGCTCACCCAGACATGAACAGTTGCCCCTTGCATTTCTACCTTGGACACCCACAGCATGGAGAGATAAAATCACTGTGTTCCTTAGAAGTCGGTCTCTGAGAGGATGAGTGACACACAGCCCACACTTCATGGCGGAAATCTGAGCAACACCCTGGATTTCTTCCATTTCTTCCACCCCAGATTGTGAGTCTGTCTTCTACTAAGATTTTCTCCTGTGGATGAGGAGATGGTGAGGTGCTCTGGAAGAGGGACTGAATCTGTCCGCCAGTACCACTTTCCGGGGTTCACAGCTATCTGTAAGGTCCAGGGAGAGCCGATGTCTCTGGCCTCCACAAGTCATCTGCACCCACATGCACACAGACTGCCACACAGATACATGTGATCCACATAGTTGTAAAAAATTAAAATAAATAGTTTAAGACCTTTCTCCTAAAGAGAAATCAGATCTTATTCACCTATATTTCCACAGTGCCTAACACTAAAGGGCAAGTGTACAAACACCAGTATTTTCAACCCTTTTCCTGTGCTTTTCATAGTTTTTTAGATTTCTTTATTTTATGTATATGCATGTTTTGCCTGCATATATTTACATGCACCACATGTGTCCCCGGTGCCCATGGGAGTCAGAAGAGGGCACCTGATCCTCTGGAACTGGAATTATAGCTACTGTGTGCAGGTCGGCAACAGAACCTCAGTCCTCTACAGAAACAAGGGCTTTTAACTGGTGAGCCATCTCTCCAGCCCTCCTTTGCTTTCTTTTTCTTTTTGTTTTGTTTTTTTTTTTTTTTTTTTGAGACAGGGTTTCTCTATGTAGCTTTGCGCCTTTCCTGGATCTCATTTTGTAGACCAGGCTGGCCTCGAACTCACAGAGATCCGCCTGGCTCTGCCTCCCAAGTGCTGGGATTAAAGGTGTGCGCCACCGCTGCCCAGCTCTCCTCCTTTGCTTTCATGCAAGATGTGGTATGTCACAAAAATCTACTTTAAATTTTTTTGCTTTTCTCGTGAAAGATTATGATGTAGAATTTTTCCCATGCTATTAAACTTCTATGAAATCATTTTTATGGACGGCTAATTCACGAGTTAGCAGCTACTGCTATAACTATGTGTCAGGAACTGTGGGAGGCGTTTTATATGTACCCTCATCTCATCTCCATGTTAGAGATGAGGAAACAGAAGCTCAAGAGCCCTGGACTTGTGGTGACTCTGACTAATGACCACAAACAGAGCTGGACTCATTATCACTTAAGTATAAGAGAAGCCCTTCATTATTTGTTAGCAAGACCGACTGACTAGATATCAATTAAATAAAATTCCTATGATGAAAATCTTCATCTAAATCTGTCCAATTCACAACTAAACAGCTGGATAAGGGGCATAATTAGTTACCACAATAGATACACTACTACCTTACTTTGAATCTAACAACTCAACCCCAGTGGCCGGCTGGCTGAGGAGTCACTCAGTGGTTAAGTGCTTGCCTGCCCTGTACAGACAAGTTCCGGGTTTGGCCCCCAGCACCACAAGAAAACAAAACAAGGACAAGAACCTAGATGGGTCACACTATTTATACCCTTTGGGCATGAACTGGGCCCCAGATCTGTATGATAAAAAGATAGATTTTCTATTTCCTACTTTAGAGCAATTCTTGTGAGAAACATGGAGTTATTTTTAGCTCCACTCCTAGACTTTTTGGAAAACAGAAATGTGCCCCAAAGAGGAAGATGTGTATAAACTCTCCCATGAGTACTTGCAATCACTAATATCCACCCCTCGTCATCCACTTATGTAAGAGCAGAACACACCCTGGAGAAGCCTCTTCCAGAGGACGTGGGTTTGAGTCCCAGCACCCCCGTGTTAGCTCACAACTGTCTGTTACTCTAGTTGTGGGGAACCCAACACCTTCTTCTGACCTCTGTGAGCACGCACATGGGTGCACAGACATACATACAGGCAAAATACCATATACATACAAGTAATAATAAAAAATCATTAAAAAAATACAAGGGGACTGGCAAGATGGCTCAGTGGGTAAAGGCACTTGCTGTACAGGCCTGATGACCCGAGTTCTACCCTAAGAACCCTTGCGAAGGCTAGAGGAGAATCTGACTCCACAGAACTGTTCTGACTGGAGTGTGTGCTCCTGTGCATGCGCAGAGACCAGAGGATGGCCTCTACCCTGTACCCTCTCACTGAACCTGCCTCACACGCCACAAATTCCCTTTCCTACCAAGCTGTTGCTCAAGTCCATCTCTATTTTAATATTTTTACAAATAAACTCTCAATTGCTGTGGAATGGTCTGTATGTCAAATGCTCTGATTGGTCAATAAATAAAACACTGATTGGCCAGTGGCCAGGCAGGAAGTATAGGCGGGACAAGGAGGAGAAGATTCTGGAGACACTACCAGCCGCCACCATGACAAGAAGCATGTGAAGATGCCGGTAAGCCACGAGTCATGTGGCAAGGTATAGATTTATAGAAACGGATTAATTTAAGCTGTAAGAGCAGTTAGCAAGAAGCCTGCCACGGCCATACAGTTTGTAACCAATATAAGTCTCTGTGATTACTTGGTTGGGTCTGAGCGGCTGTGGGACTGGCGGGTGACAGAGATTTGTCCTGGCTGTGGGCCAGGCAGGAAAACTCTAGCTACACTCAATATTTAATGACTATCTTAAATTTCACTAAGAAAAAAATACACAGAGGGCTGAAGTGAGCTCAGCGGGTAAAAGCACCTGCTTCATAAGCCTGACCTGAATTTATTTCCCCAAAGCCCACAAAAAAGTCAGATGTGGCCACACACCTGCTATTCCTGCACTCCTGAAGAGGGCTGGGGACAGAGACAGGAGAACCCGCCGAAAGCCCTCAGGCCAGCTAGTCTGGAGCAGCGTCACAAAAGCAGAAGCAACAAGAGAGAGCACCTCAGTGAGGCAGAGGCGAGGAGTGCTCCGAAAAGTTGTCTTCGGACCACACACGCACTGTGGTGTGCACTTGTCTGTACTCACACACACAAATAAAAAATATAAACAGACACAACTTCCAGGAACCCCCACTTCCTGTAGGACAAAGCCCCCCTCCTCCCTCCTCCGCCCCCCTCTTTGATTAACGCACTGGAGAAGCCATGCGATTTTGTAACTTGTTTCTGCTCACTGTCATCGACTGCTAGCCCCTGACCTTTTCCTGAGAAAACGCCTATCCGGCATCTCCTCACGCTCCTCTGTGAGCCCACGAGCCGTACACTGAAGCACAGGGGAGGCAGATACTGAAGAGGAGATGGTAAGAATGAGGTGTGCCTGTCACCCAGTCTCTCCTGCCAGCAGCGCCAGGCACCTGAGCAGATGCCCCAAAATACAGCTGTTGGAGGAACAAACACAGGACCACGTGGAAACCAGTGCTGGCTGGGTGTCTGTGCTGGTGAGGAGCTGTGTTTGCGTAAGAAAAGCAAGCGGTGCAGAGGCAACAGGGGCAGCAGACAGGTCTGGGCTTGACAGCCACAGTGAACAGATTCCTCAGCCAACGGCATCTGCTTCCCTCTGTAACACAGAACTCAGTCCAACAACCACATAAGGCTGTTGGGGGGCAGCTAAAAATGAGAGACCCTGAGATGAAAAGGAACTCAAACACGGGGCCCTCTCCCCTGGAAACATCAAAGCAGGAGCTAAGGATGTGCACCGGAGCCCCCGCGGGTGACATGCAGTGTCTGGACGGATACTTCAGGCAAACTCTCACACAAGCACTCTCAAAATTTAAATCTGTTTTTCATGCAAATAGCTATAAGATGGCAGCCAGTGCACAATGTGAAGTCCATATTCGTCGATGTTAACTGATGCTCTGCTTACCCTTCAGGCCAAAGACACCAGCACGCTCTCCTGGGCAGACCAAGGCTTCCTGCATCAGCAAGCCATTTGAGAGGCAGCTCACCCCCAGGTATGGCTAAGATGTGGCTGGCGTGGTGACCTATTGCACAACCTCCAGTTGCAAAAGCCACCCTGACTTCCAGGAACATCTGTCACGGCACCAATACCTGAAGGCTCATGCCTAAGGCAGGTGGGGTGCGCCGACAAGGGCTCTGAAGAAGCATCAGAGGAAGCGATCTGCGCGGTAATGCTTTTCTACATTCCGTGTCCTCGTCCTCGTGAGAAGGTGAACTCACCCCTACGTCACTGGGGGCATTGTCGAGACTTAGAGGCAAGCACGCGTAAGTCTCTGGCACAGGAAGGATCATGTTAATGATGTGAGCCGTCAAGTGGGTGCCTGGAATGGAACCCAGGGCCTCTGCAGAGCGGCCATCAGGAGGACATCTTCCTCCCCGATTGGTGGAGAGCACGTGACCACCGCCGCCGGTGCAGGGGATCCCTTCCCTGCTGAGCCACTAGGAGGAGATTTCCCACTGTTGCTTTTACACAAACAAGGCCAAAGCAGTAGACAAGGCAGGTAACGTCAGTCAGGTTTGCATCTGGAGTCACGGAAGGTCACGGACACCTCCAGGGTTCTACAAACCCGCTCTGTTCACACTGGGAGAGAGGATGAGGGGAAGGTGTTACCTGACTCTCCGGGTTGGGAATCTGTCTGTAGGAACCGCCACACATCTACTTCCTCCTGCCCTGGGAATGAGCGTCACCCCCAAATGCTCCCCTGTCCCAACTGTCACTATCTCTTTCTTCTCAAGCTGAGTTCTCTGTTGTTTCACTCCCTCGAAGACTAGGGAGACTGTGCGTGCCCACGGCCACTCCCCTAGCTCCTGGGCGCAAAGGCTGGCATTTTCTGGGCGCTAGGCACTTCGCTCCATTCCTGTTGTTGCCCTGAGTCACTGGAATACCCTGACCCACCAACAAGGCCATGAGCACCATGGCTCTAGAAGCAACTTTCCATTTTCCTCCACCAACCGCGCTCGCCTGGAGTCTAGACTCATGCAACAGTTTCTCATGGCTCTTTCCATGGGACTTCGGCTCCGCTGCTTTTCATATGACCTCTAAATCCATCTCAGTTCCTGTTTGATTCACAAATTTTTCAGAATTACTTGCTAGAAGGGAGACAGATTTGTAAATAAAGTCACCAGGAAGCCAGCAAACACTGTACCAGTAACTAGGTTCAGGATTATCAGGCAGTAACTTCAACAAGAGGAAACACCAAGGTACACCACAGCCATAAACTAGGTAGAGGCTAAGGGGGAAGGCGGGTCTCCTATGGAGGCCTTCTTAACAGTCACAGAGAGGACTCGACAGCCTGTCAGACCTCACTCAACAGGAAAACCAAATGAAACAAACAGACCCCAAGCCGGCAGAACACATAACATAAAACACACAGTCACCATCAGCTCATAAAACAAACAGGCTCTTACCTGCTTGGTCAAGTTGAAGCAAAAGACAAGGGACACACATAGACATAGACAACTTCTTTACCTGGGGGAGTTGAAGAACAGGGAGAATGATAAGTGAGGTGACGACCAACGGGAAAACCTCCCCCGCCGTGGGGCTTCCTGGGCAGCCAGCCATCCAAGAACTACCCAGTTCAGTAGAAAAGGCTGAGTGCATGTATTATTCACGTGTGTGTGTGTGTGCGCGCGCGCGCGCACGCGTGTGTCACGATGCACGTGTGGAGTGGCTCCTCTCCTTCCAGCAGCCAGGTCCTGGGGACTGAACTCAGGGGTCAGGCTGGGTGGCAAGGGCCTTCAGTTGTGGGGTCAGCTTCCCTCCCCGTCTACAGCTCATTTTTATGTAACTTAGGAGACTCTCCCCATTGGGACTAATGATCTTTAATACAGCATTTGAAGTGTGTTGATTTTATTCTACTGTATTGATTTACCTACGTTTGGTGACTCAGTGTACTGAACCATGAAATGGGTTTAATAATGACCATGTTTTTAAAAGCACCAGGATACTTAGTGTTTCCAAAACACAACATGCTATTCCAGGGAGGGGAAAACACATCCTCATAATTAGTCAAAATATTTTTTCAGCTAAAAAAACTTCAACCAACACATCTATTAAAAATCATGCTCATCTAAGTCTGGTGCTGCATGCCTGTCAACCTAGCCTAGGGAGGGTGAAGCAAGAGGATTGTGGTAAATTCAGGGCCAGTTTGAACCTCAGAGTGAGTGACAGGCCAGTGTGGGCTCGACAGAAAGAACCTGTCTCAAAACACAAAACACGGTCTTGCGAGATGGCTCAATCAGTAACGTGATTGCTGTGCAAGCATTCGAACCCGAGTTCCGAGCCCCCAGGCCCACACAGCGGTGCATGTCCGGGAACAGACAGACTTCCTGGCGCTCACCGCCAGCCTGTACAGCTGAGTTGGTACACTCCAGGCTCAGTGAGACCTTGTCTCAAGAAATAAGGGGGAAAGCAATTGGGAAAGACATCAGCCTGTGTCCTCCACACAAAAGCTTGTGTGCATAAACACATATACCCATATGTACACGTGCATACACACAAACATGTACACATGCATATATCACATGCCAACACATATACTCACCACTAAACAGAACAAGTCAAACAAATACATATGCTCAAGATTCTGAAAATTATACTAGTAAAAACCAAAATTACACTAAATAAATAAAAGTTACTTTTGCCAAATTTACACAACTAAATAACATTTGAATTTGTAATAAAGGAGGCTGCTACATAGATGCATTTAATAAACCCACAAATATTCTATCAGCAATACTTTAGGAAACTTTAGAATCATATCTCTTTATCACACAATAAAAAATGTTTAAAGACCAAAGTGGCTAGAGTTTATGGAAATCATCAACTAAGAGAATGGATTCTTGGAGCTGGAGAGATGGCTCGGTAGCTAAGAACACTGGCTGCTCTTCCAGAGGACGGGAGTTCAGTTCTCAGCGCCCATGTCAGGCAGTTCACAATCACCTGTAATTCCAGCTCCAGGGGATCTAAAACTTGCTTCTGACCTCAACGGGCATGCACATACATGGGATACATTCACACACACACACACTAATAACACTAATAAAGATATTATGCATGGTGGCGTATGTCTTTAATCCTAACACTTGGGAGGTAGAGGCAGACAGATCTCTATGAGTTCCAAGCTAGCCTGGTCTAATAGCCAGGTCCAGACTAGCCAGCTAGCAGGACCAAATGCTGTCACAAAAAAATTAAGGGAGGGAGGAGCCTGGGAATCTGCTCTTCCAGAGGATCTGAGGCAGGAGCCTAGGAGCCTAGTCTGGTGGTTCACAATCGCCTGTAATTCCAACTCTAGGGAATACTTTCTTCTGGCCTCCATGGGCATGTACACATATGGCGGACACTTGCACGCACACACACACACACACACACACACACACACACACACAAACGATATTTTTAAATTGCAAAAATAAAGTCAGAGAGAGACAGACAGACAGAACGCATCCTTGCCTTGTTCTAAATTCAACCACTTATGCTACAGACTTCTGTACAGAAGCACACCACAAGAGCGCTGCCCGACCAGGTAGACGTCTTGATGGAGGCAGGAAAAAGGGCTCAGTCACACAAGCGTGGAGGTGTCCCTGTTGGGCTCCTGGATGCCACCTTAGTCTCTTCCTAGTTCAGCTCCTCAGCAGCACACGTTTAAAGAGAAACTCCTTCTGAAGACCACAGCAGGGAACTGGGCAGGCGGAGGGAACACAGAAAGCTGAAACAGGAAGCTCCTGGGACAAAAGCGCCCACCTTCTAAGACTAAAAGAGCTCAAGCCACATGCGGTACATGTCTGGAACCCCAGAGCTTCGGATACGGAGGCAGGAGGACCAAGAGTTCAAAGCCAAATCCAGCTACATAAAAAGTTCAAGGCCAGGCTAGGCTACAGGAGAGACCCCATCTCAAACAAACAAGTAGCAACAAGTAAATACATGTTTTCCTATCACATAAAGCACAGGCCTGGGGGCTGGAGAGATGGCCCAGGGGGTAAGAGCGTGTGAGCTTGGTTCCCAGCACACATATCCAGCAGCTCACAGTCTGTAACTCCAGTTCCAGGGGAATCCAATGGCCTCTGTGGGTACCTGCACTCGTGTGTACATACCTATATACAGACTCACACACATAATTAAACATAAATCTTAAGAAAACCACCGACTCTTGTGATATCCTTAGTCTTTCAGAAACAAAAAGTACACAGGCTGTTACTAAAAACCAGGTTTTTAGGTTCAGAGATAAAATCCTAAAAAGAACTTCAGAAAGTCAGGATTAAAACTTGGCTAGATGGAGAAAATATACTCTTTATACTCCAGACTATATACTGTCCCATCTCAAGAAACTGTTACCGTGTGGGTTAATGAACTTTAGCAAGTTCCACAGTACAAGATTAAAAATCTGTACTGAATCATGCAAGTGACATGTTCTAGAATGTGCTAGCCAACACACCACTGGCATGGATCTAGGCATCGGCCGGCATTGGCCGGCTGTGGTGAGTCACCATCAGATCCTGCTGATGCGCATGCTCACTGAGTTTGTCTTTAAGAGGCAAATCACATTTTCTGAGGAGATAGAGCTGACCTTTGTATTTTAAACCCACCCTTCTGAGAAGGACAAATTCAAAACTCATCATGTTACGAAACACGTAGGCCTCCACCTTCCTGTGGAGGTTAATTTCCTTGTGGACACTTCCTGCAAATGATATTCCTCACCTCAGAGATAAGGATACGGTAATCAGACCAAGCATAAACATGAAAAGGAACTTCCTCCTCTCTTAGGTACACAGATCACAATTACTGAATGAAACAGCAAAATCCAAGAAGGAAACAACCTGGGGAAATTCTACCTCAAGGTATTTTTTTTTTTAATATTAAAGCTGGGTGTGGTAGCATATACCTGTGGTCCTAGAGATAACTCAGAAGACAGAAGCAAGATGATTTTGAGTTCAAAGTCAGTCTGGACTACACACAGTGATACCGTGTCTCAAAACAACAACAAAAGCAGTAAAAAAAAATTTATAAGACTAACTAAGTATACAAATTATGCCCTGCAAGAAAAATTCACTATTTTTGTCAAGAGAAGTATTTAGACATCTTCATGCTCAAAGACCTTGAAAATAGATTTTCATATTAATTGGCATAAATCTGAAAACTGCTTATAAAGAGCTAGGCTTATGGGCGTCCAACTGGGAGGCTGAGGCAGGAGAATTGCCCTCGACTGAAAGTCACCTAAGGCTATGTGGTGAGACTCTGTCTTAAATAGAGGAGAAGGAGGAGCAGAAGGAGAAGGAAGACAACAGCTTGTATATTTAGAACAAGATGGGCAGGCAGCTTCGAGCTCTTGCCATGCAATTCTGACGACCGACCGGAGTTTGATCCTTACAGCCTGCATCAAGGCAGAAGAGAACTGACCCCACAGTTATCCTTAACTTCTGCACACACATGCCCACACACATCACACACAGCAATAATAAATACATTCTGGTATTGGCAAAGACAAAACCAGTCTATTTGTCCGACCCTGGCATGCCTACAATTATTCAGATAGTGGGATATTAAATAAGGCTTCTAGAAAACCTTCTCAGTATGTAGACAGAAATCCCTCATCGTGATAGATTTGCTGAAGTAAGACGGGGGTGGACAGAAGGGCAGGCACTGAGTAAGTGGGAGCAGGAAATGGTGGCATCCATAGAATCAAGAGATACGAGATACTAAGGGTGAGAGTTATTACAGGTCAAAGATCTGGGACCTGACACAACTCCCCAAGACTCCACCTCCCCGTCACTAGGGTGACTACTCATCGTACAGATCATCACTATACAGTCATCCCGAGCAGTAGCACAGCCTACACACAGAACTGGATCAGGGCCAGAAGTGGTCCTCGCCAGCTCCTCCACAGTGCTTAACTGGAAGCTGCGCCAAACAAGAAACAGTTTGTGGCAAGCGCTCAGGGTGGCTTGGGATTCGCTGTATTTGGAATTAATGCTGGTTGATTTTACTTGGAATTAAACTCAATATTGGAGGGCCTGGGGAGGTGGCTCAGTCAGTACACTGCTTGCTACAAGTGTGAGAACCTAAGTTCTGGTCCCCAGCACCCACTGAAATTCAGGCCTGGCTGAGAAAGTCCAGAACTCCAGCACTATAGACAGGGATCCCCAGAGCCCATCGGCCAGCCAGTCTAGCCCAGCTGATTAGCATCAGGTTCAGTGAGAGACCCCGTCTCAAAAACAAGGTGAAAGTGATGGAGGGGGACACTGGTTTCTGCCTCAGGCCTCCACACACACTCACATGCACATACACCCACACACATGCACACGCACAAACACATACACACGCCTCACACAACAGTCAGATATTGGAATCAAGTCTAAGATTTTCAGTCCTGATAGGAAAACAGGAAAAGTAAGTAGTTGGGGTTTTGTTATTATTGTTGCTTTTAACAAACATTTCTGTAGCATTTTCTATGTGCTAGGTATATTTATGGCTTCTATAAATATTAACTAATTTAATTTTCACATTAAAGTCATGACATAACTACTATTATTACATACATTTACTGATGAGAAACTGAGGCATAACCAAGTTAGCCATGGTCACATGGCTATTAGCAAGCCAGAGGCCAGAGCCAAGCTATAACTTTGAAGTCCAGGCACTTACCTATTATTTGGTAACAAAAAAGATCAGAAATCTTAATAATTACAGAGCTAAAAGAAACCAGTAACACATTAGTCTAGGCCAATCATCTTTAAGATTTTTTTAAGGTGAGGGGTTGGGAATCTTCAGGCAAAGTAGGCAGAGTCACCAGAGCTAGATAACTGGGCCAAAAATTACACAGCAGATTTCTACTTCCCATCCCTTGCCTAACTTTGATAACTTGTACTACCTGGATCCCTCATTCAGTATTCAGTGCAGCGTAGGTTATCCTATCTACCCAGTGTGTGTGTGTGTGTGTGTGTGTGTGTGTGTGTGTGTGTGTTTGGGTGTGTGCTCGAGTGGGTATAGAGGCCAGAGGTCAAAGTTAAGTGTCTTTCTCAATCATTCTTTGCTTTCTGCATCATCATCGACACCATCATCATCATCATCATCATCATCACCATCACCATCATCATCAACATCATCAACATCATCACCACCACCATCATCATCAACATCATCAACATCATCACCACCATCACCATCACCATCATCATCTTCAGTTGTTGTTGGTGGTGTTGTTTTGAGACAGGTCTCACTATGTAGCTCTGACTGGTATGGAACTCACTAGGTAGACCATGCTGGCCTTGAACTCAGAAATCCTGCCTCTGCCTCCCAGTGTTGGAGTTAAAGGTGTGCACCACGACCACTGGTTACACCTTGGTCTCAAAAAAATGGACCTAGACCTCACCAGTTAGGCCAGGATGACAGGCCAGCCAGCCCAGGATCAGTCCAGTCTTCCTCTGCTTTCTCAGCACTTAGAGTACTCATGTCATCAGGCTTTTTACATGGGTGCTAGTCTGAACACAGGTCCTCAAGTTTCTACGACAAGCACTACCACCGAGCCATCTCCCCAGTCCCCATTTCCTTATAAACCTACACTCTACCTCCTCGGATTGACTATAGCCCCTCAGGACAGGGCTTATGCCTTCCACCTCTGTAACCCGATTCTCATCCCAGCGCCCCCTCCTACCAAAGCATCGCTGTCATATTGAGGGATGAAGCCTGAGGTGGGAATGGTGCAGGCTGTGCTCACAAGTGACAGGTCAAAGGCTCCTCTGGGCACAGGTATTCTCATGGCCTATGTACCTTCCCTTTTACACACACACACACACACACACACACACACACACACACACACACACACACGAGGGGGGGTGAGAACATGCAAGCCCACACCAGTTCCTAAGGCTGAACCTAGAAAGATGGTTAGACTTGAGAAAGCACCGCCTTGCCAGGGTGTGGTGGCACACGTCTTTAATTCCAGCACTTGGGAGAGCCCCAGGCAGTGGCTATCTGAGTTTGAGGTCAGCCTCGTCTATATAGAGTTCCAGGACAGCCAGAGCTACATAAAGAGACCCTGTCTCAAACAAAACAAAACAGAAACCATTGCCTCGGCAGGTGTAGGCCAGGATCAGGAATTCAAGGTCATCCTTGCTACAGAAAAAGTTCAAGGCCTGTCTCAAAATGACAATGACAAAAACAATTCCTCCAGGTCTCAGAAGGGAGAGGACACCGACTGTGTGAAAGTGAAGACCCTAGAACTTCAGCGCACTAGGCCTCTGACACGGCAGACCAGTTTGTCTGAAGCCTCATCCTCACCCTTCCTTCTGTGGCTATTCCCAGCCAGATTAAACCAGCTGGCCAAGATGTGATCCCTGCCGATTTCTCGATGATGAAAATCTAAAAGTATGAACCAAGTAAAGACACGGGTTTTTTTTTTATTTTTTGTGGGTTTTTTTTTTTTTTGAAAGTCACTCCCCTTCCGCCCCACAATAAGCCAGAACAAGAGTTAACTAGAAAAAGCTGAAAACACTCCAAAGCCTTAGGAAACACTCCCTAGGGTCCAGCTCAGAGGATGCAAAGCAACCCCACTCTGCCTCCCTGGCCTCTGTGACCTTTACCACGCTGGACTTTGAAAAGGCTCAGAAAACAAGTGGTCTGGCAGAAGTTTATTCTCAGATCAACACTCACAGTTCCTCTGAAGAGTCACACATGCACACGCTCTCTCACGCTCTCTCGAAGGTGCAGCCCAGTTGTTTATGCACGTCTGTCAAATCCCCAGCTGAGCCAATCCTCATCCCCAGGGCGACAGCCTTACCTTATAGTACAGCGGTTGCTGGTGGCCAGCCACTGGGCTCTGGGGTCTGCGGGAGCACAGAGGGAGCCTACTGGGTTTTCTGGCGTGGTCTGGATGGGGTGATGGCCCTTAGCTACAAGCAATGTGAGCAAAGACGGTAATTATCAGACAGGAAAGCGGGACAACACACTGGCTAATATCAGGGTCACCCTGGGAGCCTCACAATTTTAGCCCAAGGCCAAAATACAGGATCTGAGGAAGGACTCCAGTGTGTAAGGTCCGTGGAGCGACTTCATCCCTGGAGACCTCCAGCAGCTTACTATTCCTGGATCAGCCTGCCACACTCTGTCTGTTCTCAGGAGAGCCTGACAGGCAGTGATGTGAACCTTCCCTGGGAGCGCAAGGGAAGGTCCGGACATCGGGCCTACACTGTGCCCATCTAGCCTGTAGGGTGAGTACAGAGTGGGCAAAAGAAACCCATCCCGTCCTTACACAAACACAGAAACAAACAACTGAGTTCCTACTTCCCAACTAACTTCTGGATAAATGGATGGGATCTTCAAGCCCCAAAGGACTGAAAAGCAAGTCACAAATAACAGCAAATGCCTTCCAGCTTTCCATTTCCTCCCCAGGATTCCGATCAGGCATCAAAGTGAACAAGAGGGGCTGGGGAGACGGCCTAAGTTGGTGAGGTACCTGCCACCCAAGCACCAGGCCCTGAGTTCAGGCCCCTAGCACCCACACAGAAGGTGCCACACCTGGCACATGTCTGTACGCTCGGCACCGGGGTGGGTGCAGAAACAGGAGGACCCCTGAAGCTCACTGGCCGGCCGGCCTCGCCACCCTGGTGAGCTCCAGGTTCAGTGAGAGACTGTCTCAAAAACTACGGTGGAGAACAATGGAGGAAGGCAATTCTGGCTTCTACACACGTGTGCAAGTGCATTCACATGCACACACAGACACACCCACCCTCACACGCACATACATGAAAGGCGAGCATGGAACTAACACGATGGCTCAGCAAGTAAAAGCACTCGCTGCCAAGCCTCCCTGAGTTCGATCCCTGGAATCTGCTGTGGATGATTGATAAATAAAACACTGGCCGGGCGGTGGTGGCGCACGCCTTTGATCCCAGCACTTGGGAGGCAGAGGCAGGCGGATCTCTGTGAGTTCGAGGCCAGCCTGGTCTCCAAAGCGAGTTCCAGGAAAGGCGCAAAGCTACACAGTTTCTGTCTCGAAAAAACCAAAAAAAACCCAAACAAACAAACAAAAAAAACACTGATTGGCCATTCGCTCAGGCTAGACAATGGTAGGCCTCAGCGAATGGCCAAGCAGTTTAATTAATATGAGCTTCTGAGTGATTATTTTATAAGCGGTTGTGGGGGTCCGTGGGGCTGGACAGGACTGGAGAAAACTCCAGCTACAGGAATCCACATGGTAGGAGGAGAGAACTGATCCTCTAAGTTGTCCTCTGACCTCCATATGCATATTGTAAAGCATGCATGCCCACACACATACACACACACACACACACACACTAAACAAACAAATATTATTTTTTTACAATGAGCACAAATCCAGCTTGGTGGATGTCCCTGCTACACAGCAACACTGTGGCCCAGCACCATCAACACCAAGGCACGGTTACTTCTGGCTAGTAAAATCCTCTGCTTCAGAGTCTGCACCAAATAGGCTCTACCCTACCTTTAGTTCTTGTCGGGAGTGATTTTAGATAGCTAAACCTGAAGAGCATTCTCCTCCTCCTCCTCCCTTTTTTTTTTTTTTTTTTTTTTTTTTTTAATTTTTCGAGCCAGGGTTCTCTGTGTAACCCTGACCGTCCTGAACTCGTTCAGTAGACCAGGCTGGCCTAAACTCCGAGATCCGCCTGCCTCCGCCTCCTGAGTGCTGAGACTACAAGCGTGCGACACCACTGTCCTGCTGGAAGCATTCTTTTCTGTCTTCTCAACATTTTCATAGTTGATCCTTGTATGTGCTCGGAACCACAGCAGTAATACACATCAGCACTTCACTTCTTTCTAGGCCAAGTAAGATTCCCTTGTGTGGACACACCACATTCCATCAGTTTATTCATGAGTTAGTGGACAATGAAGAAAGCTGCTATAAACATCATGTTCATGAGCTTGTTGGACACTGTTTTCAATTCTTTTATGAAAACACCTAAAAGTGGAATTATTGGGTCACATGATAACTGTAGTAAACTTCTTGAAGAACTGCCAAACTGTTTTTCGAAGCAACTACCCCACTTACTTCCACAAGCAGTTTGGGAAACAGTTTACCTACATCTCTGCCAGCACTTATGTGTATTCTTTATTATATCCATCCTATCGGCTCAAAGTAGTGGGATTCTGTTTTTTGAGACAGGGTCTAATGTACAGGTCTAGCCTCAAGCTTGCTATGTAGCTGAGGATGGCCTTGAGCTCCTGATCCTCCTGCCTTTTCCTAGGTGCTGGGATCATAGACATGAGCCAGGAAGTGGGCCATCACCAGCCATGGGATCTGCTGGGACACGGACATTGGAATCCCTAGACTTCAGAATGTGGCGAATAAATGTCGCTGTTTATAAACTACCCACTTTACAGTAAATTGCTATAGACTGGGTCTGAAAAGATAAAGCACCAAGGAATGGATTCTCAAAGGAAAAGCAAAATCTATACCATTTAATTACAGGACCCCAAAGATCAGCGGGGTTTGTATTGGCTGTAGAACATACCAGATCAGACTCTAGCTTATCTTCCACAGCTGGTGTGCAGGCAGGCCTTTACCAAAGCACAAGCGTGGCTCCCTGGGTCTCATCCATGACCACTGAACCGAACAGCAAGGCATGGAGCCCAAGCACACATGCACTTGTCTACATTTGCACATTTATGAACCTACGCACCTCATCTTCAGTGATGTTCTAACCTGCACTCTTAATCAGTAACTGTTGGGACACGTGACTGTTCCACCAAAGTCACCTCAAAAATTTTAATTTATCTCTGAGGTTTGTTTTCTCTTTTCCACTTTTATTATTCTAAGGGCAGCACAGAAACAAGGATTCCCAGTAGGAACAGCTATGGAAAGATCTGCGGTGGCATCCCAGAGGGCCTTTTGGAGTCAGTAGGTCAACCACTCCTCCTGAGGAAGAATCTAAGGTCAAGGCAGGTAATTAACTGGTGTCAGAATTGGCTCCGAATCCCATTGTGCTTGGCTGACTCCTCCACCTGATGACTGACTCTAAACGGAGACTATAATTCCTCACATAGCATCCATGCCAAGGGCACCACCCAACTAACTAGTAAGTTCGGAGCCTTGCCAATATTCAGAACCCAGCACAAAGGGACATCACAAGATCTTCTATGACTAAGGAAAGCTGCAGTCTCACCAAGGAGAGACTGTCTACCAAAGCAAACAGACAATGGGTACATTTATTTATATGTCTATCATCTCTCTATAAATCATAAATTATTCAACCAATTAAAATCACTAGAATTTTCCCTTAAAACTTGCCTATAAAACACATTTTTGAGTTTGTTATTTGCTTATCTTTCTGTCTAGATTCTTCTTCATCAATCATAAAAATTCCTATTTATTCTTTGACAATTTCACACATGTGTATAATACATATTGATCATTTTCTTTCTTAATTTGAAATAAAATTCAAAGCAGCATTAAAAAAATACATTAAGTGTTGCAAGAACATCACAGAAACAGATGGTCAGAAAAAGATGTAATTACGATTTCTTCTCTTTTTTCCCTCTAACTTTTCACCCATGATCAATTTCTAATACTTCACCCATTTCTTTATCCTATTTTTCCACTGACAAGATCTAAACCCAAAGGTAATAATAAAATATGCTCCATGCTTTTATTTATAAAAATCAGCACAGAGGTCAACAGACGAAATTAGCTAGCACAGAAATAGACAACTATAGAATAATTTATATAAAAAGCCATTGTGAAGAGAAAATGTGTACAGATGTTTTTTGGTTTTGTTTTGTTTTTGTTTTTGTTTTTTTGGTTTTGGTTTTGGTTTTTTTTGTTTTGTTTTGTTTTGTTTTGGAGATAGGTCTTGCTATGTACTCCAGGCCAGCTTCACACTTGTGACTAATAGTCACAGGCTTCAGCCTCCTAAATTCAGGGGTCCCAGGTGTGTACAACCACATCTGGTGAGAAACTGCATTCTTAAATAGTATGGTAACGACTTGATAATTTAGTGAAAGGTTTTTTTTTGTTTTTTGTTTTTGTTTTTAGTTTTTTTGACACAGGATTTCTCTGTGTAGCCCTGGCTGTCCTGGAACTCATTGTTCCCAACCAAGAGCTGGGATAAAAGCATATTCAGCCACCACCCAGATCTACCTATTTATCTTTCTATTTTTAACTTAGCACTTACTATATAACTAGGAAACTTTCTCTAGGTTTCCAGCAACAAGGCATATGACTGGAAGCTTTTTCTAGTAAAATTCTGGAAGCAATAACTTCCTAAGTTTAGAAGTAAATATAAAAGGAAAGAGCAGCTGTGTTAGTGTGGAAACCCCGGCTTCAGCTGAGGTCTCTGGAGACCTTGTAGGACTGCCAGAGCCCGCAGAGCTGAGCTGCAGGCCTAGAGGCCGCTATGTGGAGAACCTGAACTACTGCCCAAGAACAGCTTCAGGACAAGGGTCCTCCCACCTCAAACTGTCTTGAGATCCAAGCTTCTCTCCAAGACAGGAGAAGCGCTGAGCAAAAAGGACTTAAAGGAACAGGGCAAGGTGGCACACGCCTTTAATCCCAGCACTCGGGAGACAGAGGCAGGTAGATCTCTGAGTTCGAGGCCAGCCTGGGCTACAAAGTGAGATCCAGGACAGCCAGGGCTACACAGAGGAACCCTGTCTCAAAAAAAACAAACAAAACAACAACAACAAGGACCTAAAGGCAGAATGACCTCGGGGCTGACACTTGCCGCTGTGGCGTGCTCAGAGCAGGTTGTCGGCCATCTTCTCTCAAGCACTGTTTTAAAAAAAAGTGCGCAGCTTGCACAAGCCTGGATTCCATTTCAGGAATCGTTCTTCGGTGTTGTGCCACGTTTTCAGTCTCCAACCGTCAGTATAGCAAGAGAGGTCACCTTTTGTTTTTTTAATTACATTGACTGGTTGTAGGGACGTGTGTGTGGAGGTCAGAGGACAAGGTGCAGAAACGAGCCTTCTCCTTCTACCATGTGAGCTGCTGAGACAGAACTCAGGCCCCAAGCCTTTAACCCAAGCATCTGGGAGACAAGAGGCAGACACAGCTCTGTGAGTTCAAAGCTAGCCTGGTCTACATCATAGTGCTTCCCAGAACAGGCAAGGCTACAGTGAGACCTTGTGTCAAAGAAAACCAAACCCAAACAACAACAAAAACCTCCTCAGGTCTTCCACCCCCTGAGCCGTCTCCCCAGTCGCTACCTAATCTTTTAAACTTTTTGAACAATGTAACTTCAGAAGACACGAGACCATTCATTCACACACACACACACACACACACACACACACACACACACACACACACACACACACAATATATATGTCTACTCTTAAAACTATTAAAAACAACTTCTCATAACCGCAGTAGGAAGCTGGAAGATGCCCTATCCTGTAAAGCACTCACACAAGTGTGAGAACATGAGTTCAGACATCCAGCAACCACATGGACATGGCGGTGCAAACATCTGTAATCCTGATGCTCCCATGAGGAAACGGAGGGAGGCAGAGACTCTGAAGTTTGTGGGTCTCCAAGTCTGACAGGAACCACACCACGGAAGGAGAGAACCTACTCCACAAGTTCTCCTCCGAAACCCCATTACACTCCAAGGAACATGTGTGAATGCACACAAATAATCAAACAAATGTTTAAAATAAAATGAAGAGAAAAAAGAAGCCAACTCTTGGGAGCTGGGGAACGGCTCAGTTGGTAAAGCACTTTCCATGCTAATGAGGGCCAGAGTCTGGGTCCTTAGAACTCATGCACAAAGCCAGATTCCCTGGGGATGCCGAGGATGCAGAGGATCCTGGGCTCACTGCCTAGTTTTGTTAAAGGGATGAGCTCCAGGCTCACTGAAAGACCTTGTGTCTCCAGAAGTCAGGCAGAAGGCAATCAAGCTCTGACCTCCACATGCACATGTACACACACACACACACACACACACACACACACACACACACACCCCACATACACAAAAACCCTGCTTCTAATATCATCCAACTTTGCTTCATAAAAAATGTGCAACAGATTATACTGCAAAATCCTAGTAACATTTATAAGGTCAAAGAAAAGAACAGGGAGAATATTTAGAACAAAAATAACTCAAGAAAAAATAAACAAGACACAAACTACAAAAGGACTAACAAATAAGGACAGCTGATTGATCAGAAAGGAAACAGCAAGTCTAGAATAAGAGAATCTATTTATGCTATTTACAGTCACATTAAAACTGGACAGTGAAATGTGAACTGGCAGTGCTGGCAAACATTGCTGAAATGACTCCAGGGACGTGAGAGTGTGCAGCGTAAGCTACCCTCTACCTCCCCCCTTCGCATGTCCATTGTCTTTCTGGGCACAGGAACAGTTCCGCTGCCTCGCTGCCTCACTCCCTCCCAAAGCTGTCCAGCTTCCCAGCTCACATCACCCCATCCCCTGACCAGCCCTCAAGCTCCTCCTTTTACTTCATTATGTCGACAACTTGGTTACAACATCATCACCTGTCATTAAAAAAAATCCAGAGGCAACGCACGCCTGACTTCAGGGAGAGTGCTAACTACAGGAGTCTCTTGAGCCACAGTGATTCTCAGTGCTGCATGCAGTTCAAGATTCGGAAAACGTGGGGATGGTGTAACACACGGTTAAACAAGGCAGGAGAGCCCGTGTAACACAGACTTGCAATTGTCCAAGTCAGACTCCACAAGAAGGTCCCGACACAGAGGACAAATTAGTCCTATGGATGACCCAGGCACACCGGCTTCTGCCTGCTTCCTTACACTCAGCAAACTGTAAAACACCCTCTCGGGTGTACTCCTAAATGTCAAACAATTCTCTCAGATTTAAGTATGCAGAGAACTCATTCACATCTTTGTGCTGTAAGAGAGAAAGCGAGGCATCTCAGCCACAGACCTACGAGGGAAACCAACTCCAGGTCACTCCTCCTCAAGGAGGAGGCTTGCGTCTCTATTTTTGCTGTTGTTATTAACACCATCCCCCATGTCTCCCCCATGCCTGCCCCAATCTGAGGACCAACCTCGGGCACTGCACTGTGAGGCAAATACTCTACCCCTGATCTAAATGTTCAGCCTGAGCTTCACATCTTAACACTGCTTTCCCATACTAAAATGAGTGTTTGGCCTCATGGCTGCCACTCGTGAAAGCTTACACAGAGCCAAGCCGTGACTCTTGACTGAGCACACTACACACAGGGTGGTGTAACATCTCTCTTGAGAGACCTGGGTCACCCCTCCCTAGCTACACAGAGTAGTTCTAGGTAGGCAACCCAGGGCATCACAGTCCAAAGTCATGGTGGAAGCAGAGACCAGAAAGGTGCAGAAGGGCCAACCTGACTGCAAACCATCCTAAAGTGATGCTCCACGGATGGGAGAGAACCGTGCCAACAGATGCATGCTGAACTTACGGAAAATTTGAGTGTGTCAGCAAAGCTGAGTTCCCAAGGGTGAAGGGGACTGACCCAGAGAGGGATCTAAATGTAAGAAATGGGTGTCCTTTGAACTGGTCACCTTCTTCAAGAGGCTCTTACTACATAATCCTGCAAAATGTAATAACCTGGCTACAAACTGCAACTTGTGAAGCTTAGTTAGATCATGCATCAAAAAACATGGAGGGAGGAGGAGGGCAACTGAGTGAATTTTATACAGGTTACATTAGATGATGTGATTAAAGCAACAGTGAATTCTTTGCATAGAACAGACTGCGTGGAACATCACTGTTCTTGGGAGACCTGCAAGGATATTAAGGGAAGAAAGCTCTGATGTCTGAAATGTATTTCAAATGGTTCAGGAAGAAGTGTGTGTGTGTGTGTGTGTGTGTGTGTGTGTGTGTGTGTGTGTGTGTGTGGTGTGTGTGTATGTAGTGTGAGGTGTGGTGTGATGGGTGTATGAGTATGTATGGTATGTGTGTGTGTGGTGTGTGTGTGTGTGTGTGATGCATGTGTGTGTGTGTCTGTGGTGTGTGTATGTGGTGTGAGGTGTGTGTGTGGTGTGATGTGTGAATGGTTTGATGTGAGTATGTATGATGTGTGTGTGTGGTGTGTGTATGTGGTATGAGGTGTGTGTGGTCTGATATGTGTGTGTGTGGTGTGATGTGTGTATGGTTTGATGTGAGTATGTATGATGTGTGTGTGTGTGATGTGTGTATGTGGTGTGAGGTGTGTGTGGTCTGACATGTGTGCATGTGTGTGTGTGTGTGTGTGTGTGGTATGGTGTGTGATGTTTGTGTATATGTGGTACGATGTATATGTGTGTTGTGATGTGTGTGTCATGTGATATGTGGAAGGGGGTGTGTATGTGGTGTGATGTGTGTGCTGTGATGTATGTGTGGCATGATGTGTATGTGCATGTGGTGTGTATGTGTATGTGGTGTGATATGTGTGTGGTATATGTGTGTGCATATGGTGTGTGTGTGTAGTGTGATGTGTGTGTGAATAGAGGAGAGAGAAGGGGAAAGATAGGGTACAAGTAATAAAAACAAAGCAAACACAGTAAGATGCAAAAGGATGTGAGTCTGGGTGAGGAGAAGATGGTTTTGATTATATTTGCAGCTGAATAAACTGCTAGAATTGCTGGTTGGGGCAGCAGATGTCAAAGCTTTCCGATCAAGCTCATAACGGCACATTCCTGTTCACATCTGGGGGGAAATCCTTCATTCCATGGCCTCCAGTCACAGCCCTCTGCTCTGGCTTGAGTCTAAAGCTCTGAGGCTGAGAGCCTGCAGGCATGCGTCACTGCAGCTGAGGAACCTCTAGGTGGTTCTGGATTTCCATGAGCAGGTGGAGCCCAGTGACTTCTCTGACCACACAAACACCTTTGCAGGTCCTGCAGGTATCCTAAGATGTTAGCTGCCTTTTCACGGTTGGGCCTTAGGAATGTGGGAGAGTAAGGGATCCTGTGCCATTTAGAACTGCCAACCTGACACCCAAGAACAGGCCTCCAAGCACTCCTGTGAAGGGTTAACCTCTGGGTGTGTCTGTGATGGATGATCTGACTATTTAATAATGTGGGTGGGACCATCACCCAAGCAGGGAATCACACCAGTAAGCATGTGCTCCTGTTCCCTGGGTCTTGGCCACAGATGCAGTGTGACTTCCCCACAACAACAAGCTGTAAACTAGACCCCGAGCTAAAGGAACCTTCTCCCCCAGGCTGCTCTGTCAGGGTGTTTATCACAGCAACAGGAAAAGAGACCAGGACAGTGCTGAGGTCAAAGGCCTGAAAACCACCACCCCAAATTCTGTTTCTCTAGGACTTAAAAAATGAAAAAAACAGCTGAGTTCAGGGTTACACACCTTCAGTCTCAGCACTGGCAAGCAGAGGTAAGTGGGATCTCTTTGAGTTCCAGACCAGCTTGATCTACAGAGCGAGTTCCAGGTCAGCCAGGGCTACACAGCAAGGCCTTGCCTCTAAATAAATAAATTACATAGCTTTAAAAACTCTTCTCCTGATTTAAATGAATGCCAGTTCACTTTCCTGCCAAAGTTCCAAAACCAATTAGACCAATGCAGTCCTCTAGTGTAGACCCCCCAGTGAAAATACTCCCTACTGTTGAGAGTTCCAACAAGATCATTCAGGACAAACGTAGGAAGGAAAAATGATACAGCTTGACTAAGGAAGAGATTCTTCAGCACCCCCTCCCCTCTTGAGCCTCATCCATCTCTGAGGGACTCAAAGCACAGGGACTTGGAGCAGCACTGAAGGACCAAAGGGTCTGCTTTGTGATTCTAGAGAATAACAACAACACAAAACCCAGCAGACATCACTAGATCTAGTTACTAAGCCTCTTCAGAGGACGAGGTAAAGGCCTATGCCTTTGGAAGGGTGAGAGAAAAGAACTGCAGACTTCAAAGCTGGGAGATGGAGGAAGACACAGAGCCCAGAAGACATAGAGACCAGAAGACATAGAGAACAGAAGGTATAGAGCCCAGAAGACAGAGACCAGAAGACATAGAGCCCAGAAGACAGAGAGAACAGAAGGCATAGAGCCCAGAAGACAGAGAGAACAGAAGGCATAGAGCCCAGAAGACAGAGAGAACAGAAGGCATAGAGCCCAGAAGACAGAGAGAACAGAAGGCATAGAGCCCAGAAGACAGAGAGAACAGAAGGCATAGAGCCCAGAAGACAGAGAGAACAGAAGGCATAGAGCCCGACAGAGAGAACAGAAGGCATAGAGCCCAGAAGACAGAGAGAACAGAAGGCATAGAGCCCAGAAGACAGAGAGAACAGAAGGCATAGAGCACAGAAGGCATGGAGCACAGAAGGCATAGAGCCCAAGGCATAGAATCCACAAGACATAGAGCCCACAAGACATAGAGGCTACAAGATATAGAGCCCAGAAGACATAGAGCCCACAAGACATAGAGCCCAGAAGACACAGAGCCCACAAGACATAGAGAACAGAAGACATAGAGAACAGAAGGCATGGAGCCCAAGGCATAGAACCCACAAGACATAGAGCCTACAAGACATAGAGCCCAGAAGACATAGAGCCCAGAAGGCGTAGCACACAAGAAGGTATAGAGCCCAGAAGACATAGAGAACAGAAGACATAGAGAACAGAAGGCACAGGAGCCCAGAAGACATAGAGCCCAGCAAACACCCGGCGGCAAGGCTGCCCCTTGTCAGAACTTGAGTAGTGTGAGTACTTCAAGTCTGATACAGTTTTTAACAGTGCTCTGCTCTGCTGTCATGGCTTTCTGGATTGTAGGTTTGTTACCCAAGTGTTTTGACTCAGTTGCCCACAGTGAAAAGCATCCAGACAGCAAGAAATCAGAAGAAATGAGGCATTTCTGGAGTCCCATTACCCCTTAACAAAACTTCCTGTCAAGAGCAAACAATTTCATCCACACCTCACTGTTCTCAGAGGACTTCTTTTAATAAAGTGATAATGATGGATAGTGTTTTATTCAGCCCACAAGACACACTGCCTATCATTACCCTGGAGTCTAATGAGGCCCCATTAACTGAGAAGTTATTCCATAAAAGGCAGAAGAGTGGGGAAGCCTCCATGGAGGAGCATGACCCCATGTATAAAGTGAAGACATGGATAATTACATGTGCATTTTAGAGTCTGCAAGGAGTGAGGCATGCTAGAAAAATAAAACAGAAATGCGTACGGCAGCACAAGGAAAAGACCAAAGACTCTGTCATAGGCACGAGGACGAACTTCTAACACCGAAAACAATAAACACACACTAATCTTTAGTATCATTTGTCTGTTAATGGAAAAATGCTTTGGGACAAGGCTTCAGACTTCAAACAGTTTCATCCTTGCAGAGAACCCCTCAGATGAAGAACCGGCTGTGTCAGAAGCAAGCTCTGGAACGAGGACCACAGTGGCCTGGTTGGAGCTCCTGTGTTTCAGGCGTCTCACTGGAGGTTAAATGTAAACCTGGGCAGTGCTGGGGGACAGGCCGGGCAGGAACTTCCCACTTGCCTCACTTGATAAGCCTATTCTGACATGACTACAGACCACATCCAGGACTCCACGGTTGTAGGAGACCAAGAACGCCAGAGATTATCCTATTACGGTTAGAGCCTAGCACAGGGAATTTGGGAGCATCATTGAAGGACCACAGAGAAGAAGGGCAAGACCAACTTCCATTTACCTGCCTAATTTTGGGGAGCAGGGAGGCATGAAGCAGGACCTCTTTATGTAGCCCTGGCTGTCCTGGAACTCACTACATAGATGAGGCTGGCCTCAAACTCACAGAGATCTGCCTGCCTCTGCCTCCTGAGTGCTGGGATTAAAGGCATGTGCTGCCATGCCCGATTTACCTGGCTATAAAATTCAATATTGATGCTGTTAAGAAGACACAACCATTTTAAAGACAATACTAAAGAACTCTGTAAAAATAAAAATAAAAATAAAATATACTTTTAAAATGTTACAAGTACATCACCTTTTAAAAACAGTTTAAGAGGCGGGAGAGGCCAGGCAGTGGTGGTGCACACCTTTAATCCCAGCACTCGGGAGGCAGAGGCAGGCGGGTCTCTGTGAGTTCGACACCAAGCCTGGTCTACAGAGAGAGATCTAGGAAAGGCACCAAAACTACACAGAGAGACCCTGTCTTGAAAAACAAAAACAAAAACAAAACAAAACAAAATCTACCGTTTGGGCTGGAGAGATGGCTCAGAGGTTAAGAGCACTGACTGCTCTTCCAGAGGTCCTGAGTTCAATTCCCAGCACACACATGGTGGCTTACAACCATCTATAATGAGATCTGGTGCCCTCTTCTGGCCTGCAAGGACACATGCAGGCAGAACACTGTATACATAATAAATAAATAAAATCTTTAAAAAAAAAAAAGAATCTGAAAAAAAAAAGAGGCTGGAGAGATGGCTCAGCAGTTAAGAGCACTTGCTGCTCTTGCAGAGGACCCGGGTTCAGTTCCCAGCACCCGCACAGCAGCTGATAGCAGTCTGTAACTCCAGCTCCAGGGCATCTGACCCTTCCTTCTGGCTCTGCACACACACAGTGCACAGACAAGCAAACAAGACACTCAAACACATGCAATACAAATAACACCTTGGGACTGGGGATTTAACTCAGTGGTAGAGCGCTTGCCTAGCAAGCATAAGGCCCTGGGTTCGATCCTCAGCTCTAAAATAAACAAACAAACAAATAAAATCTTTAGAACTGTTGTTAATGACCTGAGAGGGTTAGAGAGATGGCTCAGTGATTAAGAATGCTTGCTGCTCTTCCAGATGACCCAAGTTTGGTCCCAGCACCCATGTTAGGTGGTCAAATAAACCCCTTTCTCACCTAAGATGTTTCTTGTCACCACAGCGACAGAAAGGAGACTAGCTGAAAATAAAGAACTAATTCACAAATAAGGAACTTAAATTTAGGGGTCACTCCCTTCAGAAAATGCCCAGATATAGAATCTGAATTTATGCAAATCATTCCACCCAGATCCTTTTCAAATACAACTGACAGCATCAGGACCTCCGGGTGTTTATTGCTATAAAACATGTCCGTCCTTGTTATCTTGAGCTATTGATTTGCCCATATAAAACGAAGTAGGTGAGTTGAGACCTTAGTCATGGTTCAGACATGAATTTTGGCAGCCAAGACTAGGAAAAAACATGTCTTAAATAATTCAAGTGCAATTACCTTGAATATCGTGTAATTTATAAAATGCTTGGTATTTTTATTCGGAGCTATCATATTCATTATATGTAAATTTAGGGGCATGGTGTCTGATTTTCTTCTTGTCAGATCGAGAGAGGCTAAAAGGACTTAATGTTTCCCCATTCACTTTACCTGGCTGATGAGGAGATCATGCCCCAGGGGTGCTCTGGGGCTTGTTTAAGGCCGTACAGCTCCATGGATGCTGTGTGATAGCTGGAACACCGTTCTAGTAACCCTAATTTTCTTTCCACACCATCAGGTGACTTGTAGAGCCATAATAAGGAGCCCCCGCACACAACACAAGCTTTCTGGAAAGGCAGGCTGATGTCAGACCAATCTTAAGAGCAACGCGGTTTTCTGCCAGGCTCTTCTGGCTCAAGGTTATGTTCCAAGGCTACAGCTGAAGTGGCGGACATGAAGAGAGAGAGAGAGAGAACTCTCTCTGCTTCCCAGGCAAAGCTCAGCAAGCCTACAGCATTCAGCAGGCGTGCCCTAAACCAGCTGTTCTCAACCTGTGGGATTCGCCCCCCTTGGGGGTCACATGTCAGATATCAGCGTCGTGATTAAGAACACGCGCTCCTGACAGGAACCTGGTCCTGCTGCCTGCTAGCTAGGAGCCCTTCTCCTCCCTGGTCTCATTTTCCTCTTCTGCGGCTGCAGTGAGGAAACTAACTGGCGTGGGCTACGGAGACGGCTCAGTGGTCCAGAGCACCCTGTTCTTGCAGAGGATCCAGGTTTGATTCCCAGGACCCACATGGCGGTTCACAACCATCTACAACTCCAGTTCCAGGGGCTCCAATGCCATCTTCTGACTGACCTCCATGGGTACCAAGCACACTCATGGTACACAGACATAAATGCAGGCAAAATACACATAAAATTTAAAAATGAATAGATTAAATTTGAAAATGAGTAAGCAAGGATTTAGATGAGTTCATATATGCTCAGCATAGGAACTGCATCATGGTACACACTCAGCAAGTCTCACTGCTTTTTCCTGAGTCCCTGAAGTTACAGATTACTCTAGAAAATGACTCTATGAAGGAATACTTACTCATAGACACCCAGCATCTTCAACCATGCCTACCATGTAGAAGATTCCTAAGTGCTGAATAAAATAAAGTCCACAGGGCTACCTTAGGACTTACTCTCAAACAAACAAACAAACAAACAAAAACCCAAACTTATTCCTGGGAAGTGTGCTGTCACATATGGGATGCTAGAAATACTCAAACGTCTCCATTCTTGGCTGGATGTGATGGCACTTAGGAGGTAGAGATGGGCAGATCTCTCTGAGTTCAAGGCTAGCCTAGTCTACGTGTAAGCTCCAGGTCAGTCAGAACTACACCCAAGAACCCCCTGAAAGCCAAGTGTTGGGGGCATGTGTCTACAATCCCAGTGCACACACAGGAAATAGGAGGCAGAGGCAGGAGAATACCTGGGAGCTCTCAGGCCACCTAGTGTCTCATACACAGAAGCAAACTAAGAAATTCTGTCTCAAAGAAGGTAGAAGATAAGGTCCCACAACCTCTGACCTCCACACGGGTAGCGCGTACACACATGCACGTACACACACACACACACACATGCACACGCACACGCACACACACACACTAAAATAAAACCAAAAGTCTCTCTCTTTTACCTTCATAACAGGCCCATCTGACCTGTGCTAGCTGCCCCTCTGTAGGGATTCAGAAGATCAGAAGTAAGAAGAAGAGATAAAAGTTCCTAAGAGGGAAAACAGAGGTTCCTGGGATGATCACAGGGCAAGAAAACCAGACAGAAGTCAGAACCTGACTGTTCAAGCATTTCCTCAACATCTGCTGTGCAGCATGCAAGGCCCAAAGAGGAAATACATCTCTTACCAAACAGCCTCGCCGTTGGACATGCTTCACGGAACACCGTGTCCTACAGTGCCACCCAGAAAGGGCACGACTCCGACTCTCGGAGGAATCGCAAAATTGAACCAGTCTTTATATGGGGAGAGTCTGCCCGGCAAAGGGGGCAAAAGGAGCATCCTAAGCAGAAGAACCAAACATTCAAACAGGCGGGAGAGAGGCCAGCAATGTCAGGACGGGGAAAATGCAAGGGAGACTTAGTTCTATGTGCAGGCCTGGCCAGCCTTCAGACACCCTGGCAGGATGTCATCCACAAAGGCTGACCTCCAGGATTGTGCAGCTGAGTTACAAAAGGAATACATTACACACAAAAAAAAAAAATCTCAGGTGTTTTGTTGCTGTTAATTTTTATTTTATGTGTATGGATGCTATGCCTTCATGTAAGTCTATATGCCACGTGGGTGTATGGCACCCGAAGAGGCCAGAAGACACTGGATCACCTGGAACTGGAGTTACAGATGGTTGTGAACTGACATGTGGGGGCTGGGAGCTGAGCCTGGGTCCTGTGGAAGAACAGCAATGCTCTTCAGTGCTGAGCTGGCTCCTTCAACCCCACACCCCAAGTCTTGCAATGTCTTAAGTCCCAAAGTCCACTGGAGTCACAGCTTGTATCTAATCGACTAAGAAGGACTGTTAACCAGCGCTGCTGCAGAAAGAAATGATCCCATGCAATTCCCTCCAAACTGACCTCTGCCTCCTCCCTCACTACTCTGCCCACACCTGGGGCCGGAGAAGCCATGTGCCTTTCCTATGGATGCTTCAATAGACGCTGTCAGGCTGGGGTGGTATTGCACACTTGAAACCCCAGCACCTGGGGCAGACCAGAGGCAGGAGGTCTGCAAGAGTGAGGCTTGCCGGGTCTCCATAGAGAGTCCCAGGTCTGTTAGACTACAGCGTGAGACCATAGTGTGGTGATATATTGTGTCCCCCAATATGTTGTGCACCCTAATAAAGCTTATCTGAGGATCAGAGGAAAAAGCCAGCCACTATAGTAAACATAGAAGTCAGGCAATAATAGCACTCGCCTTTAATCCTAGCATTAGGGAGGCAGGGATCTATCCAGATCTCTGAGAGTTCAAGGCCACATTGGGAACAGAGCCAGGCGTGGTGGTACACGACTTTAATCCCAGCACTAACCATAGAGGTCTGGAGTCTGTATAGACAGACAGGAAGTGATGTAGCTGGGCAGAGAGAGGAAGTGAGATGGCAGAACAGAAAGGCATATAAGGCATGAGTATACACGAAGTAGGTCTCTTTGGAAGCTGAGGAGTTGGTGAGGTGGGGTTGGCTGCGGCTTGTCCTATTACTCTGATCTCTCAGTTTTTCAGCCCAATATCTGGCTCCAGGTTTTTATTAATAAGACCGTTTAGCAATTCCTCTTACACCATAGTTAAAGAAATAAAACAGGAAAGTCCCAGCAACAAACCCACAAATCAGCTTGACCGTGTCCTGAGGGCTGTCTGGGAGGCAAGCTTTCCCTCCCAAGACATCCAGTATTACGTTTCTGATAGATGATACTTGGGGGTGGAGGCTGATTGCTTATTTCTTTTCTTCTTTCATTTTTTCTTGATCTTTCCATACAAAACAGAATGAAATCCAGTCCTGGCCCCGGAAAGCAAGATTACTTCTGCAGTACTAAAACCAAGTTCTCATCAGCAGCACTATGGCTGCCTCTACGCAGACCCCTGTGACACTGTACTCGGTGCACTGACTCCTGACTCTAGAGAAGACAGATCTTCAACAATGCTGCTGGACAGACAGTGGCTGCACGTAGAAGAATGTAAACAGATCCAAGTCCATCATCCGGCATAAAACTCAACTCCAGATGAATCGAGGACTGCACCATACAACAGACAGACACCCTGAATCTGACAGGAGAGGAGGAGAGGAACAGCCTTGTACTCATTGGCACAGGAGACAACCTCCTGACCAGGACACTACAGCACAGTCACTAAGACCAACAATTAATAAATGGGACCGCATGAAAAGCTTCTGTGTGACAAAAGACACCATCATTCAGACAGGGCAGCAGCCTACAGGGTGGGAAAAGATCTTTACCAAGTATACATCTGATAGAGGGCAAGTCTCTAGAATATATAAAACAAAAACAAAAAGCCACTGACCATCAAGAAAAACAACCCAAGTTAAAACTGAGGCAGAGAATTCTCAAAAGATGAAACACAAATGGCTGAGAAACACTGAGAAATGTTCAACACCCTTAGTCATCGGGGAAATGCAAATAAAAAATACTTTGAGATCTTTATCTTGCACCAGTCAGAATGACCAAGATCATTAAAACAAATGACAGCTCATGCTGGTGAGGACTGGGGTGAGGGGAGCACTCATCCATTGCTGGCGGGAGTGCAAACTGGTACAGCCACTATGGAAATCAGTGTGGCGGTTCCTCAGCTGTGAATCAATCTACCTCAAGAGCCAGATACACCACTCCTGGGCATGTACCCAAACAACTCTACATCCTACCATAGAGACACCTGCTCATGCATGTTCACAGCGGCTCTATTCTTAATAGGCAGAAATTGGAAACAGCCTAGATGTCCATCAACTGATGAACGGACAATGAAATTGCGCCACTTTATTCAATGGAATATTATCCAGTTGTTAAGAAAAATGAAATGTACAGGTGAATGGGTGGAGCTGGAAAACATGATCCCGAGTGAGGTAGCCTGTCATTCTTCCCATAAGTCACTTCTCAGCCAGTGAACTACTTCCTGTCTGGCTCAGGTTTTCCTCTAATGCACATGGTTATCTGAAGTGAATGTCTGTGTGGACATACCTTACCATCGCACTCAACCGCGGCCAAGGTACCTTTTACACACTGGTCAATGTTGGTGGCATATTCAGTTTGGCACGCTGAACAGGCCTGAAGGTTGAAAACCACTTTACCATCGGCTAAACAGACAGGTAGAGAAGTGATGCGGGGGGGGGGGGGGGGGGGGGGGGGGGGGGGGGGGGCAGGGGGACAGGAAGAAGTCATAATAGTGGCACAGGAATGAACATGCCATAATGAAACCTGCTGCTTTGTACGCTAAGTTAAAAAACAGAAAGGGTGTGGTGGCACACGCCATCGATCCCAGCACTCGGTAGGCAGAGGCAGGTGGATCTCTGTGAGTTCCAGGCCAGCCCGGTCTACTTAGAAAAGTTCCAGGTCAACCAGATCTACACAGTGAGCCCCCAGGTTCTGTTTGCAGCACCCATGTGGCAGCTCATAACCACCTATAACTAGTTCCAGGGGATCTAAATGCCGTTTTCCCGGCTTTCGTGAGCACTAGGCACTTACGTGGTCTATGTGTAGACAAAACACCATACACATAAAATAACGAAAACCATTTTTAGAGGAGATATGAGAAGTCATTTTTGAGTAAACATCCGTTATCACTTTACATTAATGTTACATTAATGGTAGACTAGTTCACCAGCAAAGTGAAGCCCGGGGCTAGAAACCAGGTGAGAAGGAATACTCACTCAGTTATTCCCTGGAAGAAAGGTACACAGATTCCAACTCCTCCTTTCAAGGATCTAACCCACTCTAAGTCTGAAGTTTACTTTCAATATTAAATAATTTAGAAGCTCTAGGTAGTCTGTGCACATACAGAGAACCAGCAATGGACAAAGATGTAAGTTATGACATTAAAATTGGCAAAAAGCTAATCTTTTCCTCAACTGCCCGGCAGATCATGCAATATTAACTTCTGACTGGGGTTCCCAGCGTGACAGTCAGGAGATGTCCACGCCCAGCTTCCTACTTCCCCTCTCCCTCTGCTTCAGGGGTCCCTGGTGGCTTTCTCAGCCTCATCCCCCACCCAATGCACCCAGGGTCTGAGACCCAGTCACTAGGTTCAGGAAAGTGAGTTTGTAACCTCCACATTCCCAGCTCCCATGTAATCAACTTTTGCAAGTGGTCTTGGGGCCATCTTAGAGAAACACCGGCCCCTGCCTTGCTGAGAAGCTGGTCAGTCTTAACTGCTCCAGTTTCTGGAAGGTTCCCTCGCTTGTAAGTGCCCTTCTGCATATGGTGCAGATGGATGCCTGTGTCCGCCTGTCGGGCAGGGAGCCAAGGACAGGGGGAGCTACAGGAATGACTGCCATGCATTCCTCATCTTCAAAACTCCAGCAGGAAAAATTTTTACAAGCTAATTAAGAAAGAATGGGACGTGTTATAGCAAAAACACATGCTAAATGCTAAGCACCCAAATGTACTCCCTCTGCCCTTCTCCCCAAGCTGCCGGCGCCCTCCACCTTCCGAACAGCACACCATGCATGACACTGCATTTTCTCCAGTGGACTGTATGCTCGAAGGCTGAGGTCACCCCGGTTTATCTGAGTCCGCGATGCCCGATAAACAATAGATGCTTGGGTGCAGAGTCATTCAGTCAGTTGAGACAGGGCGTCATTAGCAGCTGGAAATAGACTGTGGGAAACTTCCCATCAGACCCCAGATGCTCACGTGGGAACCGGCTTCTAGGGACTTAGCACAAATGAGGGAAGATTGTGTTCTTCACATTTCAGTAAAGTTGCTGTGCAGTGTCGTTCCAGAGAAAGGGCGTCTAGAACTGTTTATAAGTGTTACACAAGGAGCGTGTCTAATGCCTGTGTGTGTGTGTGTGTGTGTGTGTGTGTGTGTGTGTGTGCTTGCGCATGCGCGCACGCGCGTGTGAAGTGTAGAAAAATGGCTAGAACAAAGTGGTGCTTTTTAAGAACAGTACTTAAAACAAGCCCACACTTCAGCTTCACACAGTAAAACAAGGGTAAGTTGGGTAAATAAGTAAGTAAGTAAGCTCCCGCTCCAAAGTGTGAGGAAAAGGAAAAGGGGGCTAGAGAGATGGCTAGAGGCACAGAGTGATTGGTGTTCTGGCAGAGGCAGTGGGTTCATTTCCCGACACCCATGCCACGTGCTCACAACCACCTGTAACCCCAGTTCCAGGGGACATGGTGCACATATAGACAAGCAGGCACACACACACACACACATACATACACACACATATATACACACACATACATACACACACATACACACACACATACACACATACACACACATACATACACACACATACACACACACATACACACATACATACACACACATACACACACACATACACACATACACACAATAAAAATTAAAATTAAAAAAAGGCACAGTAATATAGACCTGTAATTCTGGCAAGGGAAACAGAGATAGCCTGGAATAGTAGCTAGGCCAATGAGACCCTGTCTAAAAATATGGACAGTGCCTGAGGACCATCACCTGAGGCTGTCCTCTGATGTCATATGCTATACTCCTGCAAACTCACGCATGCACACACATGTGCACGCACACACACATACACACACACACACACACACACACACACACCACTGAAGAGGGGTAAGACAATGTTAAGAGGCAGGATGGGGAGGAGAGCTGATGTGACTTGGCTACTGCCCTTGAGAAGAAACTCTCTGCAGTTATGGTGACCTGTACAAGCTTAAGTAATCAGGTCAATCAACATTCCTGCAGGCAGCACTATGGATTCAATGGATTAAAAAAAAAAAGCCATAACCAGAGAGAAAGGCCACACAGAGTGGGGTGGGAGATGTGGGTGCCCCAGGTGCCTGGGGGAGGGGGAGGTTGGCAATGGAGATGATCCAGATGCATTATTTACATGTGTAAAATTATCAAAGAATTAATAAAAGATAGTCTACTAAAAATGTGAATTTACTGGGGTTGTAGCTCAGTGGTAGAACACTTATGCAAGGCCCTGGATAAAATCCCCAACACTTTCCTTCAATAAACGGCATTCGGCATTAAAAAAAAAATCCCCAACACTGCCCCTCAAAATCTCACTATATTGAAAGGATAAAACATGATGTACTTTGAACCTAGAATGGACTATTATTTAGATGAAAAAGATTAAACCTGAAGACATTCTCTTGCGAAGTGAAATAAGCCAGCCACAAAACGACTCTATCTGTGTGATTCTACTTGGATAAGGAACCTCAAGTGGTCAGGGTCACAGAAACATAGAATGAGCTGGAGGGATCAGGAAACAGGAAGTGGTAAACGTGCCATAAGAGAGTTCCAGAGATATACAGCACAGTGAAAATTCACTTATCACTACTGAACTAAACACCTCAACAGGGTTAATTAAGTCAGTGCCTTAGTTAGGATTTCTATGGCTGTGATAAAATACCATGACCAATAGCCACTTGGAGAGGAAAGGGTTCACTTCATCCTACAGCTCTCGGGTCACATTCCATCACTACAGGAAATCAAGACAAAAACTCAAGACAGAAACCCGGAAGCAGGAACTACACCAGAGGCCATGGCGAGTTTCCGATTACTGGCTGCTCCCCGTGGCATGCTCAGCCTGCCTTCTTATGCGCCTCAGGACCACCTGTCCAGGGGTGTATGACACCAAGAAAATGGTGTCAATCAATCCCACATCAATCACTAATTAAGAAAATGCCCCCACAGGCCAGTCTTATGGAGGCGTTTCCTCAATAGTGGTTCCCTCTTCCCAAATGACTCTCGCCTGTGTCAAGTTAACACAAAACTATAAAGACAGTAACTGTGGTTATGTTTGGGGCTGGGGATTTAGCTCAGTGGTAGACACTTGCCTAGCAAGGCCCTGGGTTCAGTCCTCAGCTTGGGCGGAGGGGGGGGACAAAATTGGTTATGTTTCCAACTGTGTATATAAAGTGACCGTGTTCAAAGTAACCCAGTTAAAGGTGTGATAGCACGTGGGAGTCAGGGGGCGTCCTGAGGTGCCTCATAGAGGGCGATTTGGGACATCCCAACTCCCTTACGGTAGATGAGAAACCAAAGTGACGTCCACATTAGCTACTTGCCCTTCGCGCGTGGGAACTCTCCTATCCCCCCCCCCCCCGAAGACCTCCCCTTCCCCATCCCAAGTGCTCAGCTCTTCTCGGCCCTCTGCATGCTCTTCCCTGGGGCTGCCCTGGCCCCTGAATGCCCTTCCCTCCTCACACACCTTCCCTGCCAACCTTCCCTCACCAGCTCTGCACCCTACGTGGTGAGCCCTATCTCACCATCTCCGCGGAAGGGCGGGGCGCAGTGTTGGATTTCCCTTTGGGAACCTATAAAGGACGTGTGTGTGTGTGTAACCAATGATGCCAGCCAGAGCCCCCCGAAGCCCAGTGGCCTCCACTTGGGTCCCCGCGCTGCCACTCCAGCTGGGTAACTCTGAGCAAGTTTCCTAACCTCTGCGAGCCTCGGTTTCTTCACCTGTAAAACTGGGGTTACTCGAAACCATGGCGGGAAGCGCTTCCACCGGGGCCGGGGGGGCTGCGGGAGGTCGCGGCGGCCAGCGGGGTCGGGGCCTCCAACGAACCCGCGGCGGCTCACCCGGGCAGGGTGGCTACCCGTTGGTGGCCTGAGCCCGTTTCCGCTCCCGCCCGGCCGCCGACCCCTCGGATGCTCCCCGGAGAGCCGCTCCCGTGGGGGCGTCTCTCTCCCCGCAGCGTGGAGGGGCTGCAAAGCCGGGCTCGGCCGTACCTGACACAGCCTCGCCGGCTCCTGCCCTCCGCGCCTCCGGCGACCGTCCCCTCCTCTTCCTCCTCCTCTTCCTCCTCCTCCTGGCTCGGGCGAGCGCAGCCCCGGCACGCGGGGAGGGGTCAGAGCGCGCGGGAGGAGGAGGAGGAGGAGGAGGAGGAGGAGGGCGAGCGGAGCACGCGCGCCCCCTGCCGGCCAGGGGCGGGATACGCGGCGGGCGGGGCCGCGGGAGAGCTAGCAGGGTGGGGTGGGGTGAGCCGGAGGGGGTGCAGCTTGCTTTTCGGTGGTACCCCATACACCTGTTTTTGTTTGTTTTCTCGGCCCGTCTTAACATTTGGTGGTGTGGGGGGGGGGGGGGCGCACGCGTGTCATGATGCACGCGTGGAGATCAGAGGACAAGTCAGGAGTCAGTTTTCTTCTGCCCTCTGGGTTTCCGGGATCAAGCCCAGGTCATCAGGCAAATGCCTTTGTTACATACTGAGCCGTGTCCCCGGTTCTCAGTAGCCTTGTGAGACACTCAGCCAGCCACCCGACTTCCACTGTCACCAAAACCTCATCTGGCAATGAGAAGCGGGTACACCCGCCATCCTACTACCCTATTTTTAAAAAAAATAAGCTGTGTATGTGTTTATTGAGACAGAGTCTGTGTAGCCCAGCCTGACCTCCAATTAAGGATCCCCTGGTTTCTGCTGCCTGAGGCATGCACTACTATGCTTAGGCTTTATTTTTCTTCTTTACCCTGTGTGTGTGCGTGTGTGTGTGTGTGTGTGTGTGTGTGTGGTATTGTTGCTGGTATTTTACTTTGTGGGGGGGCATGCCACCCTGCTCCCAAATAAATCACACACGGAGACTTATTCTTAGTTATGAATGCCTGTCCTTAGCTTGCCTTAGTTTCTAGCCAGCTTTTCTTAACTTATCCCATATACCTCTTGCCTCTGGGCTTTTCCGGTTCTCTAACTTCGGTAAATCTTACTCTTACTCCATGGCTTGCTGTGTAGCTGGGTGGCTGGCCCCTGGAATCCTCCTCCTTTTCTGGCCCCTAGCACTCCAATCCCTCTTCCCAGATTTCTCCTTCTATTTATCCTCTCTGCCTGCCAGCCCCACCTATCCTTTCTCCTGCCTTGCTATTGGCCAGTGCTTTATTAGACCATCAGGTGTTTCAGACAGGCACAGTAACACAGATTCACAGAGTTAAACAAATGCAACATAAGCAAAAGTAACACAACCTTAAATAATATTCTACTACGGTGGGGGGAAACACACGTGTGCAGGTGCATGTGCACATAGCTTCCATCAGCCCAAAGAATGTCGACAGAGAGCATCTGAAACCTGTAGCGGAACTGTCCTTGCTTTGCTGAAGCCAGATGCCTTCGCCAATGTATTTAGTAAATGTCCTGATTTATGTCTGTCTGATCATGTGTACTGTGTTTGTGTGTGCATGTTCCGCTGTGGATGCAGGCACCTTCCTCACCAACCACCTCGTTCGGGGGTAGGGTCTCTTGTTTCCCACAGCATATGCCAGGCTAACGGTCATTCCAGAGATTCTCCAGCTTCTGCCTCCCGTTGGTAACAGGCGCTGGGGTTTGCAGGCTCTCTCTACCATATCCATCTCTACTCAGGTGGTCAGACCTGTGCAGCACATTCCCACAGCCGTCTCCACAGCCTCTGGCTTGTAGTGTTTTGAGACAGGGTTTCACCTAGTGGCCAGCTGGGCCCAGCCTTGCAATCCTCCTGACTCAGCCCCCTGGTGCCCAGATGATAGGCATGAGCCATCCTGTCTGCCAAACTGTTCCTTTTCTAAAAAGACTGTAGATTCGACTGCAGTGAACATGATTGCGTTTGGAACCTCAAGGCTGTGCTTGCATGGTGCCGAGTTGCTTTTCCAGACTGCGGACCCCATCTGTGTTCCCACTAGTCAAGAATGTGGGTGCGTTTCTAACCTGAGGCCCTCACAGAACCCCCCAGAACGGCCGTTCTGGGCTGTGCGATGTTTTGTTTTACTGTCTTTCATTAAGTCTCAACCTCCTCCCCCCACCCCACCCCTGCCCTCTGCCTTGCTCTGTTCAGGGCCTACAGAGTGTCTAGCTCGAGTGTTTAAGGAGCTGCCAACCCGACGAGACTTAGTGAGCCCAGCTGGCCACCAGATGTGTGACAGGTGTGGGGCTGTGCTGGGGCAGGGTCCTGCTTTTTCCTGGATGCTTTTTCCCAGCATCGCAGAGCTCTTGAAAACACTAGGTGGTTGTTTGCTTAAATATGGAAAGCAAATAAAAAGCTGGACCAAAGCTTTTTTAAAAAGCATACTGTACAAAGGAAAAGTGGAGCTTAATAATAACCTCATGCAGGTGCTGGGCGTCTGTTAAAATAGCAACAGACGTAAGGAGCCAGGACCTTTCAAAGGCAGTTCCCTCCCTCGGGAGCCGGGCTACATCTCCTTTGTTCAACCTCTCTCTCTCTCTCTCTCTCTCTCTCTCTCTCTCTCTCTCTCTCTCTCTCTCTCTGCCTCTCTCTGTCTCTCTCTCTTTCTGTCTCTTTCTCTGTCTCTCTCTCTCCAGGACCTCAGAACTAGAATTCTCTTTGTAGTCAAGAGTGACCTTGAACTTCAGAACCTCCTCAATGTCAGGAATCAAACCCAGGGCTCTGTGCACAGGAGGTAAGCACTCTACAAATTGAGCTACATTCTCAGATTCCATTTTTCAGGGTTTTTGTTTTTTTTTTTTTGTGTGTGTGTGTGTGCGTGTGTGTGTGTGTGTGTGTGTGTGTGTGATTCATGCTAAGATTACAATGATCACAATTCCAGTTGTATCGTGACCGTTTTTCTTATGTTTAAAGCATACATTTAACTAAAATGATGGCTTTTCTGCTTTTTAAAATGAGGACATACAAAAATAGCGGATGGCCATGTGACCTGTGCCACCCTGTTGTTCGTTGGTATGTGTAAGCCTTACCACTCCTGGGGTACTTAAAATGAGGCAGGCACCTTACAAAGCCTTTTACTGGGGTCTTCTCTGACTGTCCCCTGTGGAGCTGGGGCCTCTATTACTATTCCTGTTTTGCTGAAGAGAATCCAATGGTCTGTGGTTACTCAGCCAGGATCCCACAACTCTCTACTTAAATCCAGATCCCTGACTTTTGAGCTTCCATTCTGAACCAGTGACTATAGCAGCAGCATACCCAGCCTCTAGCCCAGCAGTTCTCAACCTGGGGGTTTCGACCCCTCTGGGAGTCTAACGACCTTTCCACCGGGGTGGCATATCAGATATCATGCATGTTGGATATTTATGATTCATAACAGTAGCAAAACTACAGTGATGAAGTAGCATCAAAATGACCTCATGGTTGGGGGTCACCACATGAGGAACTGTGTTAAAGGACTGAGGCATTAGGAAGGCTGAGAACCACTGCTCTAAACCTGAGGCATGAGAAACTCTCCGCCCTGGAACATTTGTTTTGACTTGTAATTGAATTCAATTAATTTAAATTGAATTTAATTAATAAATGACTTGTTTAAAGAGCATCAGAAGAGAGGACATTGCTGTTCCACCCCAACATGATTCTCAGTTACAGACTTGGCATCTTCTCCTCCCAGGGGATCAGCTCTCTCAGCTTTCTCCCGCCATGCCCAGGCGGCTCATCAGCCGCCTTTGCTATTACACCCCATTCTCCTTGACACTTGATGAAGGAACTCCCTGAGGCGTGGTCCTCAAGCCACCTGGCCTTCAGCTTTAAATGTCATCTCTCCAGTAATGACTGCCAACTCTTCATCTCCTGCCCTGACCTTGTCTGTGAATCAGCCTCATGTGTCCAGCTGTCACCTTGCATTCCCACTTGAGTGTCAAACTCAAGCCTGAAGTGCCCAAAAGCATTGTCTCCTCCTCAGACCCACACATTCCACTGCCTTCCCCATCTAGGAAAAGGGCAGCTGTCATCTTCCAGGTACTCGGGTCCAAGTCCCTACAGTCCCTTACCCTTCTCATACCCCACATCCAACTTGCCAATGATTCCTCTCTACTTCGAAGTCACATTTTGTTTTATTTTATTTTTGGTTTTTCGAGACAGGGTTTCTCTGTGTAGCTTTGGTGCCTGTCCTGGAACTCGCTCTGGAGACCAGACTGGCCTCAAACTCACAAAGATCCGCCTGCCTCTGCCTCCCGAGTGCTGGGATTAAAGGCATGCGCCACCGCCGCCACCCTGCCTTATTTTATTTTTTCTAATGTTTAGGTTTATTTTATTTTATGTGTATGGGTGTTTTGCCTGGTGTCCACAAAGGTCAGAAGAGGGCTTTGGATCACCTGTGTGGTTGTTTGAATGAGAGATTCCCCCCCACCCCCCCACCCCACCCCAACCCCCGTAGTCTTCAGTATTTGAACTCTTGTTTTCCAGTTGGTGGCACTATTTGGGGAGGTGCAGGAGGTGTGTCCCTGGGGATGGGTTTTGAAAGCTTAAAGTCCACTTTGAGTCCACTCTCTCTGCCTCTTGGTTGCAATGTGAGCTCTCGGCTCGCTTCTCCAATCATTGTGCCTGCCTGCTGCCACGATTCCCTCAATGGTGGTGATGGACTCTTATCCCTCTGGAAGCATAAGCCCAGATAAACCCTTCCTTCTGTAAGTTATCACAGCAATGGAACAGTAGCCAGTATCCTCTGAACTGGAGTTACAGATGGTTGTGAGCATCAGGTGGTGCTGGGAACCAAGCTTGGGTCCTCTACAAGAGCAACAAGTACTTTTAACCACTGAGTCACTTCTCCAGCCCCATCGAATCGTATTTTAAAACAAAGATGGGGTTGGGGATTTAGCTCAGTGGTAGAGAGCTTGCCTAGCAAGCTCAAGGCCCTGGGTTCGATCCTCAGCTCAGAAAAAAGATGTCTCTCTTGGGCCAGCGAGATGATTCAGCAGATAAAGGTGTTTACCCCCAAGCCTTCACTGAACTGTATACTTTTAAAGGCCAGACATTGTCAAGTTTCACTTTTTAAGTTGTAAAAGAAGCAGATTTAGGAAATAGAAGCAAATACAATCCCAGCATTCTAGAGGCTAATGCAGATGCTCCAATTTGGACCTCAAATTCAAATCTAGCTTGAGACAAGAAGACCAAGAGTCACTCCGAGCCTCCCTCTGGCTGCCTCACCTCCCACCTGGAGTACTGCAGGGGTGTCTTTGCTTCTGCACAGCCTTCTCCCTTTACTATTCCCCTGCAGCAGGTCAACCAGAGGGGACCCCCCAGCCCCCTGCAGACAAGTCTACGGTTTTACTATGGGGTCCGTGTGTCCCCAGTGTCCCCACTGTAATTGGTGAGCGATCAGGTCACAAGGTCTTTGCAGATGCAATGTCACTATTGCAGGAGTGCGTGCGTGCGTGCGTGCGTGTGTGATCACAGTCTGTGGCCCTGACAGAGGGTGGGTTTGTCCCTCCCTGCCCATCTCTGTGGTGTGTGCTCTCTCGTCTCCACCGCTGCCAGGGGACGATGCAGTAAGAGGCCCCTCACCAGCCGCTGCCTCTTGTCTCTGGACTTCCCAGCCTTCAGAAGCACACACACACACACACACACACACACACACACACACACACACACACACACACTATCTATCTGTCACAGCAGCACACACAGGACTAAACACAGCTGCCAGCCTCTAGCATGACCCTGTGTTGGGAGGTCCTAGGTGCTGAGTGGCCAGGAGACCTTCCAAACCTCCCTTCCTTCCTCTGTCCTGCTCACCCCCCTTCAGCCACACTAGACGCCTTTCTTCACCGAAGGCACCACGGGCTCCCGGGATCCTTTCCTAGCTGTTCCTTCCTCCCACATTTATCGACCTGGTTTGCTTCCTTACCCTCTCTAGGGTCTAGATGCCTCTTCTCAATGGCCTGCTGTGTTTACTGCTTGATGAACAGGATCGGGCCCCACAGCCAGTCACTGAGTGTCTAGGAGCATCAATGTGACTTAGAACTCGGTGATCTAGGCGCAGCATCCATCCATCCATTCACTCAATCAAAAGATGCTGTGGTCCTCCCTGTGCGCAGGGCACTGTTCAGTGATCATCCACATCACTCCCCACCACTGACGACGCCATCATACTGGTCTTTTCCAGAGTGGGTGGATGGACAGAAAACCTGCTGTCAAACCAGACTGACAGCATCCCGTTGAACACACCATCCATCCCTCACCGAGTTTGGAAACAAAGCCCTCGAGTCCCAGCAAGAGCAGAGTTCCAGGTGTGGCAAGTTAAGTGGGTTAAGGTGCTTGCTGTCAAACCTGATGGCCCGAGTTTGATCCCCAGAACCCACAAGGTGGAAGGGGAGAGCTGTCTCCTGCAAGCTGTCTCCTGACCATCACATGTGTGCCACAGTGCACACCCACCCACTCCCACTATAAAGAAATAAATATTTAAAAAAATTCAGAGTTCCAGCATTACTTAGTTAACTTTGTCACCATGCTGGCATTTCTGTTTACGCTGAAGGACCAAGGGCCACCCTGTTCTATTTGGCTTTCCACAGTTCTCTCCCTATGCCTTGCCCTGACACCATTACCCACGACCACAGACCTTGCCCTCCTGCAGGCCACCTTCGGCCAATGTCTCTCTCATCGGTCTCTGCCCCTGAGCCCTGCTGACATTGTCTTGGTGCCCCCAGCTCCCTCCTGCCGCCTGGTTATGGCCCCAGGGTTCAGGTTCTCCTCCTTGCTGGGTCTTGTTTCCCTCTAGTCTTTCTTCATACAGCATCCAACCTTGCATGCATCCGGCACATGCATTCAATAGCCGCCACTGACCGACATGTCACCTGGATAGGATCCGGTGCTCCAACCGAGGCTAAAACTAAACAAGCTTCCTGCCAAGCCAGTGTTTCTGGAGGAGGAGAGACCTCTCAGACCCAACTTGTAAATCATCATCACCAGAATGTAGCTCAGTGACAGAGCATTGGCAAGGCCTGGTGCAGTTCCCAGTACCTCAAAAATAAAAATAAAAAAAGCAGAAAACAGTTGTTATCTGTTTTTTATTATCTACAGTGGAGATATCTGCCCCTGAAGCAACCGCTTAGGCCACAAGGCCGAAGCCTGAGGGGATTTTGTGCCTCCGGGCACCAACTCTTTCAAAGCTACTAAGGGAACTTAACTAAATCTAAAGAACTCACCATTCAATGGTTTAGACAGAATTCTGCTCACTCAGAGAGGCTGAATAGCTAGTGACTAACCTTCTCCCTTTGCTGGCAGCTTCCAAAAACCCAGCATCCTTCTCTCAGCCCCCACTTAAAAAACCTTGCTACACGTGGTTCCTCCTTACCACTTCCTGTCAGCTACCTGCTGAGTCAGCCTCCTGCTCGCAAGTTAATTTTATTCAATCAAACACATCTTTGAAGTGTTAACGAAAGCAACAGGAAAAAAAATGCAACACACTTTAAAACAATATTTCCCAACAGAAAACCACGCAAATTACTTAATGTGGTGACAAGACTTTACTCTTTGAAATGATTTTCATTTCTTTATTATGTGTGCGCTTGTGTGTGCCACGGTAAACGTGTGGAGATCAAAGGACAATTTGCAGGAGTCAGTTACCTACTTCCACCATGTGGGATTCTGAGGACTGAACTCAGGTCATCTGGCTTGGTGACAAGCACCCTTACCCACTGAGCACCTCAAGACCATGTTGGCCCTTCTTACTCTGCACACACACACACACACACACACACACACACACACACACACACACGCTGCTTTTTACCAGGTGAAGTCACAGGGAAGCCACAGTCCTGCAAGTGTGTCCAGAATGTTCTGTTTTCCTTGTGTGGTGGCATTTGGGCAGCACCTGTGGAACTTCCCACAGAAAGGCTCCAGGGGTCCCTCACACAGGGCAGAAGCTGGCTAGGGAAGTCTGGAAGCTGGGTTGGCCTGCACGTAAGATAAGATTGCCAGACCTTGCTCAGGGCAGGCCTGTATCTCACTCAGGTGCCCTCCCACAACATACACACACACACACACACACACACACACACACACACACACACACACACACACACCTGGCTCTGTGCCTAAGAGAACCAACTTCCGCCATCTCTAACAGAACATCAATCATCAGTTATTCATTAACAAAACATTCTGAGCCATTGAGCTCTGACTGAGCTTTGCACTGAAATTAAAAATTATTTTAAAGTTATTTCCCTGAGTCTAATTTGACTAATATTAGAATTACTGTCACTGAATTGCATACAGCTTCCATATTGCCTTTTGAAGGCACTCGGTCAGGGTCACCTATTTGCAGGACGATCTTCAGTGAATCAGGTGTGCGTGACAAAAGTGTGAGAGAGCAAGCCCTGGCTGCCTTTATGCACACAGCTGTTGGTGGAGGGAAAGACTCCCTGATCCTGAGAAAGGCACCCAAGGCTCCCCCAGTGCCAGTGATTCCAGTTAGAATTGGTCCATGCATGCCTTCCGGGACTAGAATTCCAGGCAGGCCGGCTAGCAAGGTTGGAGCCAGATGCTGTAACCCCATAGACCTCATTCAAATCCTGCCCCTGCTCCTCACGGGCTGTGTGACGCTCCCAGGCTTCTGAACTTCTCTGAGCCTCTACTCTCTTAAAAAATGAGAACTGCAATATCTGCCCTGCAACAGAGGGTGTGGAGGTAAAGTCATATGATATTGTGCACTCAGCGTGTAAACAGCACACAGCAATCACGAGGGTGCAAAGGGGCTCTCCCTTCCGGGGTGGCTGGGGTCAAGGCTCCCTGGGAAAGATGGCACACACTCTCAGAGACAGGCGTTGTTAGTGCATCTCACAAGTGAAGAAGCCGAGACACTGGGTCTAAAATGTGACAAAGCTTTTTGCTCCTAAAAAGGGGTGGGGGAGGGGGCTGCACAGCTGCTTCCTAACTTCCCTGGGGGCAAAAAGCAAATTTCCATCCAATTCTATAAATCCCACAATGCTTTATTTTGTTGAGTAACTTGATGCAGTTTGAAACATGTGCATGTACACACACACACACACACACACACACACACACACACACACACACACACCATTTGTACACATGTGGAGTCCAAAGGTCATCCTCAGTTGCTCTCTACCTTGTTTCTTAAGACAAGACCGTTCATTGAACCTGGAATTTATTGATTCATCCAAACTGGCCATTGTCTCTACTTCCTTGTGTTAGGAATACAGGCATGTGCTGCTGGACCTGGGGTGGTGGTTGTTGTTGTTGTTTTTAGATGTGAGCTGGGGATCAAACTCAGGTCCTCATGATTACAGGCAGACTGAACACTTTGCCCACTGAACCATCTTGGCCGTGGAGCTACCGGCAAAGATGACAGGGTCCACGAGAAGTCCCATAAAAGACCACCAGACGCGTATGCAATCAACATAAGTGTTTAATTCTCAAGAGCAAGAATTCCAGCATTCAGGGGTCAAACTATCTGACAAAGTGGCAAAATGGCACCCCCAAGAGAAGCTCGCAGGCTCCTTTTAAGCACAGCTAGGGGAATTCCAGCTGTGGTTAAGTGTACTTTGAAGTGATTGGGTATAGACCCTTACTGGTACAGGAATCATTTTATGATTGACTCGTGACATCTGGTCAGCAACTGTGGTTGCAGTGTCAGGGGTCTGTTTGACAGAAAATAGCAACAACAGTTCTTGCTTGTGGCTGGGTAGGACCCTGGTTGGCTACCAGACTGGATATACTTCCTGAGGGTCTGGTTGAAGCCATACATGAGTCATCATAGGATGGTGGGGTAATATGGGGCAGAGGTCTTAGCAAACCGGACCCTGGAAAAAAACAAAACAAGCAAAAAAAAAAACAAACAAACAAAAAAAACAACTGGCCCTGTTAGGGTCAGTCCTGTTATAAGAGGGGACAGCCACTTCAGCTACCTTGACAGATCTTCTTGGTTTTGTTGTTGTTAATGTTTTGAAACAAGGTCTCTTGTAGCCCAGGCTGGCCTTGAAACTCACCATGTATCCAAGGATGACCTTGAACTTCTGACTCTCCTGCTGTCACCTCCGGGATGTTTGGGGTTATAAGTATGTGCCCCCACACCCAGTGCTGGGGAAGAAATCAATGCTTGCACAAGCACTCTTCTCGGGGCTGGTTCTGTCTTCCAACACAAGGGCCATCACCTCTGCCTGTTAGTCTTTGTCCCTCAGTGACTCAAGGTTTGTACTTACTTTTACTCTTACTCTTAAGAATAATGGGGTTGGTTGACAGTGGTGGCCCACGCCTTTAATTCCAGCACTTGGGAGGCAGAGGCAGACAGAACTCTGTGAGTTCAAGGCCAGCCTGGTCTACAGAGTGAAGAAAACCAGGTTAAGTTATAAGAGATAGTAATAAATAAGCATAATGAAGGCCAAACATTCAAAACTAATATTAAGTCTCCGTGTCATGATTTAGGAGCTGGTTGGTGGACCGAAAAGAAAAAGCCTGGCACACATCTCCCTTATATGAGGGAAACTATAGTGGCCAGACTCATAGAGATGAAGACAGGGAAGGCATGGGCTGAGGGAAGGGAGTACAGAGTCTCAGATGTGGAAACTAGGTGTTCTGTGACAGCCACATAGCAATCTGAGTGTTCTTATCGCCACTGAACTGTAGACTTTAAAGGGGTCCAATGGCTTTTTGTTTATTCCTTTGTTTGCTTGGTTTGCTGCAAGGACCTCATACATGCTTAATCCCGGAGTGCCACCTTCCAGCTCTAAAATGGTGCATTTTCTGGCCTACATACTTACGAGACTGCAGACCCTTCCACGTTAGCGCTTGGGAAACCTAAGGAGCAAGCCACACCTCAAGACAGGGCAGGTGAGGCTGGAGGGCAATTCTTTTAACACTGGGTGGAGCATGGGCTCCTGGCCAAGGCAGGTCTAGCCTCAAATCCCTGCCACATGCTGCAGGTATCTCTCCACTGGAGCCAGCATGCTTTGGGGAACACCCAGGGAACAGCGGCAACTATAAATCGGAGCTGCTTTCTGATTTTGAAACTCTTGACATAAAAAAGAAAGGCCTACTACACTTCAAAAGTCCATTTTCCATGGAAAATTCCAACATTGCATTTGTCAACAGAAGAGGAAGCTACTGTGTTATTTATGTAGACATCTGTGTGTATGCACATGTACATGTGTGTAAGCATGTGTGTGGAGGCCAGAGGACAATGTCGGGTGTTGTTTTGTTTTATTTTTGAGACACTGGCCTGGAGTTTGCTAAGTAGTTTAGGCTGACTGGCCAGCAAGCCCCAGGGGAGCCAGAAGGCTCTGTCCCCCCAGCCCTCGGATTACAAGTGTGGAGGGCCCCAAAATAGCTTGACCACACAGCAGCCATGACAGGCTTAGGGGCCTAGGCACAGCTTCTGTGACAGGCTTACTGACAGGCAACACCCAGATCCAGGAAAAACCTTAAGCTGATACCACCCAGGGATCCACCCAGGGATGAGGAAGTACCTGACATCCCAGACATTCCAACCATTAGATAGGGTGGCCAGATGTCCTTGAGTCCAGCACACACCTATTTTTTGTTTTACAGATACCCCTAGACGATTGTCAGCCAAACAGGGTCCTGGACCCTGGAAATCCCCTCACCCCAACCTCTGCTATGATTAAAAACCCCACCCCACCTGAGCTCGGGGATCTCTGCTCTCACCGCTGTGTCAGACAGACAGAGGGACCAAACTCTGGAGCTTGAAATAAAGGCTCTTTGCTTTTACACTCGGGATTCGGTCGTGACTCTCAGGGCAGTGGAGAGACAGACATGCTGAGGTGTCTCATCAGGAACTGCAAGCAGTCATTTCCAGCATAAAACCTGAAATAAAAGGTATTCTCTGTGTGGTGGCACATGCCTGTAATCTCAGCCCTTGGGGAGTGGAGGCAGGAGGATTGAGAGCTTGATACCAGCCCCAGTAACAGCAAGTGTGAGGCCAGCTGGGCTACATGAAACCCTGTGGTTGTGCGTGTGTGTGTGTGTGTGTGTGTGTGTGTGTGTGTGTGTGTGTGTGTGTGTGTCTGTGTGTCTGTGATGGTGGTGGGATGTTACTTCAGGGTTCATATACAAGGGTGTTGTATATAAAGGATGGGGAATCCACCTGTGGCATTTCTCTGGAAACTTATAAAGAGCTGACAGCGATAGCATCAGATGTCTCCAGTGGAGAGGACAACAGGACATTAGGAGACACAGGGTGTGGTTTACATAGTATAGATCCTTTCCTGCTCTGAGTCAAACTTTAGGTCTCTTAATAAACCCTGACCCTAACCTTAACTCTAACCCTAACCCCCTGACCCTAACCCTAACACTCAGAGCAGGGAAAGCTGGGATGTGATGAAGGTCCAGTAGCGACCAGAGAAATAAGTCAGAGTCCTTACATTTACAGGCGTTAGAGGAGGAGCCTGCCTTTAGCTGATTAGGGTCCTATCTAGGAAGTGAATCCCAGTGTCCCACCCTACCTTGGGGCTGCAAAATGCTAGGAGCTCAGCCTAAGGGAGCCACTGGAGAGGACAAGCCATGCCCTCTCCAGGGGAAGCCTCTTTGGCACACCAGGGTGGAGAGCTACTCTTTCCCAGTCCACCCTTGGGTAACATCTGGATTTTGAAGTGTGTGTAATGCCTACTCAAAAAAGCAAAGGAAAAACGAACCATTTCTGCCTTCCTTTCCCCAACCTTTGTTTGGAGCTGGGCATTTTAACTTAAGATATAACGCATAAATTCCTAAGAAAACCATTCAAGAAATAGTGTGGAGAGAGTACTCAGGGCTGGAGACACAGCAGGGACAAAGGACAGTCCTGATGCATGGGACACTTCCATCACGGGAATCAGTGAGGGGAAAACACACAAGAATCAAAAGGTAAGATACACACAGGCGTCTTCAACCTGTGGACACTGTTATATCACTGCCGCCTACAATTCTCTCTCTCTCTCTCTCTCTCTCTCTCTCTCTCTCTCTCTCTCTCTCTCTCTCTCTCTCTCTCTCTCTCTCTCTCGGTAGCCCTCTCTCCTGAAGCTCATTATGTAAACCAGCCTGGCCTCAAACTCCCAGAGAGCCGCCTGCTGTGATTAAAGGCATTCACCACCACGCCCCACCAAGTTAATGATTTTGTGTTGGGTCTCTTTCAGGGTTATCCTGGGGAACAGGTGGCTGTGGGTGGTGGCGCACGCCTTTAATCCCAGCACTCGGGAGGCAGAGGCAGGAGGATCTCTGAGAGGTCAAGGCCAGCCTGGGCTACAGAGTGAGTTCCAGGACAGGCTCCAAAGCTACACAGAGAAACCCTATCTCAAAAAACAAACAAACAAAAAGATTTCATCATCTGGAGGCTGGAGAGATGGCTCAGCAGTTACGAGGGCTTGCTGCTTTGGCAGAGGACCTGGGTTCAGTTCTGAACACCCATGTCAAGTGGTTTATAATCACCTATAACTACAGCTCCAAGGGATCCAATGCCCACTTCTGGCCTGTGAGGGTATCCAAATACATGTGGCATACAGACACACATAGACATAAATAAAAATAAAACTTGACAAAAAGGATTTTCTCATCTCAGCCAGGCACATGGCTCAGTGAGTAAAGGCGCTTGCTCCCAAACTTGAAGACCCAAGTTCACCCCTGGAACCCACATGGTGGATGGAGAAAACCAGCTCTACAAAACCTGACCCCTCAGGTCTTCATGGCACAGCATGTTCCCACCGCCACATACGCAAGTACTTACATGTCATATTTGATGAGTCCTTCTTGCCTCCCTCATGACTAAGGGGCATCTCACCCTGTTGATCACTTCGTTTCTAGCTCAGAAACACTTGCCCACAGCTCAGGACACAGCTCCTCTGCTGTGGGTCTAGTGTGTCCCGAACATTCTTCTACTTCTATGCAAAAGGACTCTCCGTTCTCTTCCTTCACAGCAAATGTCAAGAGTTGGGAACTGACCACGACGGTACCAGATATGTACTAGACAATGGAAACAGAACCACGGGAGTTTGGAGGGCCAGGGAATGTGGCTGCATCGGAATAGCGCTTGCTTAACATGCACGAGGCCTTGGGTTCAATGCCCAGCACCACTTAAGACTGGCTGTGGTGGTGCATGCCTGTATTCCCAGTGCTTGGGAGGCAAAGGCAGGAAGATCACAAGTTCAAAGCTGGCCTCAGCAACATAGCAAGTCTAAAGCCAGCCTGAGATACATGAGACCACCATCTCAAAAATAAGGAAAGGAAAGATACTGGAAGCAATCTAAACATCCAGGACTGATTAATTAGATCAATAGAATGGACAAGTAAGCCTTCATGAGAAGGAGACCCAACTCCAAAATAACTTCCAACAGAAATGAAATAAACCAGAAAGCTGGGCTTGGAGGAGCACACCTGTGAAAGCTGGGCTTGGAGGAGCACACCTGTGAAAGCTGGACATGAGGAGCACACCTGTGAAAGCTGGACATGAGGAGCACACCTGTGAAAGCTGGACATGGAGGAGCACACCTGTGAAAGCTGGACATGAGGAGCACACCTGTGAAAGCTGGACATGAGGAGCACACCTGTGAAAGCTGGACATGAGGAGCACACCTGTGAAAGCTGAATGTGGAGGAGCACACCTGTGAAAGCTGGACATGAGGAGCACACCTGTGAAAGCTGGACATGAGGAGCACACCTGTGAAAGCTGGACATGAGGAGCACACCTGTGAAAGCTGGACATGAGGAGCACACCTGTGAAAGCTGGACATGAGGAGCACACCTGTGAAAGCTGGACATGAGGAGCACACCTGTGAAAGCTGGACACGGAGGAGCACGTAATCTCAGCACCTGAGAGATGAAGGCAGGAGAGCAGGCATTTAAGGCCATCCCTGGCCACAAAAGAAGTTTGACCCTATCTAAAAAAAAAAAATCTAGAGCAGGTATATATTATGGGCACAATATTCCACCATCCTGTTTAAAAAGAAAGGAGGGGCTGTCGAGGCAGCTCAGTCTTTAAGAGTGCACTAGTAAGTACAGGTGCTGTCTGGAAGGATTTGCCCTGAGCTGTTTCCTGTCAGGGTTTAGAGAGCTGGAGCCAGAGGCTGCAATAACATCTTCATTTACATTGGCATTTTTTGATCTCTGAGTCTTGTACTACTGGAAAAAGGAAGAAACAACAACAACAAATAATAATAATAATGTTGAGCCGAGTGGTGACAAGCACATGCCTTTAATTCCAGCACTTGGGAGGCAGAGGCAGGTGGATTTCTGTGAGTTCGAGGCCAGCTTGGTCTGCAGAGTGAGATCCAGGGCATCCAGGGCTAGCTACATAGAGAAACCCTGTCTCTAAAAACAAACAAAAAAGAAAGAAAGAAAGAAAGGAGGGAGGGAGGGAGGGAGGGAAGGAAGGAAGGAAGGAAGGAAGGAAGGAAGGAAGGAAGGAAGGAAAAGAAAGAAAGAAAGAAAATAGAAAACTGATGAGAGAAGACAACCCAGGGGAGGGAAGCAAGAGCAGCTGCCGTGGTGAGGCGGTGTTGGTGCATGTCGGAACCCAGCAGGGAAAGAAATACACATGAGTGTGTAGGTGTTGGTGCGCAGGAAGTGTGTGAGCTTGACAGACACACCACCCTTTACACCACAGAACCTAAGTTAGAAGGGCAGGGGAGTGTAGCTGGGAAGAAGACCCTTTCCCTATTGCATCCTTACAAAGGATGTGGAATTCCTAGGAGTGCTGGGGAATGGTATTTTAAGGAGTGTTATTTTTGTTTATGTTGCATTTGTTTAACTCCGAGAAGCTGTATTACTGTGCCTGTCTAAAGCATCTGATGGTCTAGTAAAGAGCTGAACGGCCAATAGTGAGGCAGGAGAGAGAAATAGGCGGGGCTGACAGGCAGAGAGAATAAATAGAAGAAGAAATCTGGGAGGGAGAAAGAAGGAGCCAGAGAAGGAGGAGGACTCCAGGGGCCAGCCACCTAGCTACACAGCAAGCCATGGAGTAAGAGTAAGACTTACAGAAGTAAGAGAATGGGAAAAGCCCGGAGGCAAAAGGTAGATGGGATAAGTTAAGTTAAGGAAAGCTGGCTAGAAACAAGACAAGCTAAGGCCAGGCATTCATAAGAATAAGCCTCCGTGTGTGATTTATTTGGGAGATGGGTGGTGGGCCCTCCAAAAGAATAAAAATAGACAACAACAATATGGCTCCCAACATGGGGCTAGAGTCAAAAAACAACACGGGGGACTTGAGAATAGGGGTGGGGGTGAGGGGGGTGGAGGGATGGGGAGGAGGGACTGGTTATTAATCTTTTTTTTTTGGTTTTTCGAGACAGGGTTTCTCTGTGTAGCCTTGCGACTTTCCTGGAACTCACTTGGTAGTCCAGGCTGGCCTCGAACTCACAGAGATCCGCCTGGCTCTGCCTCCCGAGTGCTGGGATTAAAGGCGTGCGCCACCACCGCCCGGCATGGTTATTAATCTTGATGGGCCAAGGAAAGAAGAAGCCTTCTCTCTCTCTCTCTCTCTCTCTCTCTCTCTCTCTCTCTCTCTCTCTCTCTCTCCTGTTTTTTTTTTTTTGAGACATAGAGTCCATAGAGTGCTTGCTGCTTGAGGTCTGAGTTCAGTCTCCAGAACCCATACATATAATCCCAGAGTTGGGGAACCAGAGATAGGCAGATCCACGGGGCTTCCTGGAGAGCCCCGGGTCCCACTGAGAGTCCATCTGAAAGAAATAAGGCCGGCAGCTGTTCTGAGAAAACACCTGAAGATGACTTCCAGCCTCAACACATATGTGTTCGAACAGCAGAACATTGATGCTGTACTTTCAGAGGCATGTATGGATTTTGCCTGGCCTCTAAATTCTACATGCATGCGCACTCTGTAGGGGTGTTCTGTGTGGTGATATTTTTAATTGTGCTGAAATATGATTTTATTTGTATGTTAATAAATAAAGTGCCTGGAGATCAGAGGTCACATAGCGAGCCATGAAGTCAGGCGGTGGTAGCACACGCCCTTAATCCGATCACATGGCAGGCAGAGTCTCTGTGTGGTCAAAGACACAGCCAAGCATCGCGACACATGCCTTTAATCCCAGTACCAACCATAGAGGCCTGGAGGTCTGTATAGACAGGCAGTGATGATGAAGTCATGTGGCTGGGCTTAGAGCCAAAGAGAAGGCAGAACAGAAAGACAATAAAAACACAGGTCACACAGGAAGAAGCTCTCTCTGGGGAAGCGACGGCGGCGAGGTGGTAAGATAAGGTAGCCGTGGCTCTTCACTAGTTCTCAGATCTCTTTGGCTATTACCTCTGCATTTGGCTCTGTGTTTCTTATTTAATAAGACTGCTTAGAAATTCGACTACAGTTCTGTGTTACATGAGTCAGTCAAAGAAGTCACTCCGAGATGAATTTTTTAGGCCTGTGTGGTAGTAGGAAGTTTCAGCCTCTGGTGAACTGAACCTCAAACAGCCATAAAGGCAATTTACTGATTGTTACACAAAGTTGTTTGGGGGTAAACTATTTCCTCATACCAAAGTCCCTAATCCAATCTATATGTTTCTCTAAAGGAGAGCATCATACCTCTGCTACTTGAGTCCTTCTTATGTACCGTTTATAGTACCCAGTAATCCAAGAGCTTTGGGTGTGCCAGAGCGTCTGTGATCAAAGACATGCAAAGGCTGTAACGCCTCCTCAGAAAAACAGTTCTGCAAATCACAGAAAACAATCACTGTTTTCCACATTGATTCTTCAAGGTCAAAGTACTTCTAGAAAACAACTATTCACTCTAATGTTTACCCTAGATACAGTGACTCTGCTAAACACACACACACACACACACACACACACACACACACACACACACACTACAGAATACTGATGCTATGCCATGAACTGTACTTTTAGTGAAATGTGTGGGTTTCCCAGCATCTGTTCCCCTCTTGGAAGACCACTGTTTTCCCTCATACACCCTTTTCTCAGTCTCCGTCAGGCTTTCTCGCCAGAGGACAACATCCTAACTTTGATAATTACGGGGCTGACCTGGTCTGACTTGCACACAGCAGCCCTGTGTGCTCTGTACCAGCCTGATTCTGAACCCATGCCCGTTTCTGAGTTGCTTGCTTTTAGATAGCTACTGTAAAAACCGTGAGTGGGCAGGGTCATACAGCTGTGCTGTGTGCTGTTAGTGTCCCACCAGCTCTGCTCTAGGTACCCTGCAGGTGTGGGTCACCATTAGTGTATCCATGGCAAGCAGCTGTGCATTCAACCAACTCCTCGGTGTTTTGAATGCCTGTGCCATAAAAATCATGAAGATGGGCCATGTTTGCTTGGACTAGTGAATACTTAGCCTCTAATTCCATTCCTTCACATCTCAGATACACATTAGACCCTCAAGCCTGCCCTCAAGGAGGAGAATGCAAGACTCTGTCTCCCACCTACCTTCTTGGGTGCCAACTCTGTTTTATAGAAATCATTGGTTTAGTAGTTGGTACACTATGTGAGTTGGCAAAATGTATCCTGTTTAGTATCACGCACACCTACCTAGCAGGTGTCTAATCAAACGCTCACAATCTAGGGACTTCTACATGTGCCAAGAAGAGAAAGTTCGAGGGACGAACTCTGTCAGCCTGGACGGCAGCAGACATCCATGTTGTGAACTACCCACGGAGGCCAGGTGGGAGGGAGTGGTGGGTGGGAGGGGGGGGAGTGGTGGGCGGGGAGGGGGGGGGAGTGGTGGGCGGGGGAGGGGGGGAGTGGTGGGCGGGGGGGTGGGCGGAGAGTGGTGGGCGGGGGGGGGGGTGGGGTGGGCGGGGGTGGGGGTGGGGGTGGGCGGGGGGCGGGGTGGGGGGAGTGGTGGGTGGGAGGTGGTGGTTGGGAGGGAGGGAGTGGTGGGTGGGTGGGAGGGGGTGGTGGGTGGGGGGAGTGGTGGGTGGCTTCAAGAACTGAGAACAGCAGCAGGGTCAGAGAGGAAATGGGGTCTCCAGCCTAGGACTGAGTGAACCGGATTCTGTGGGCTCCAAGAAGGAGCCTGGGAGGCTCCAGGTGGGAACTCAGCCAAGTGACGGGATTTCAGACCCGGGAGGCATTAATTGGCGCTGTAAATTGCTATGGCTATGGTAATCTACCAATAGACAAAGGGCAGGTCTGCCCGAGTGTTTCAGGAGCCAGGCTCTTCCATTTCTTCCTGATTGGTCTTACAGATTTCCCAACCAGTCTGACTGACACATGCCTGGAGACATGTCACTTTGTTTATGCCTTGGACAAGTGAAGGAGCTAGTTTGTTTTCTTGTCCTTTTTCCTCAGGTAAAACTGATAACTTGCACAAAAATTTCACAAATGAACACAGTGGTCCCGTTCAGCAGGCGTATGAGGTCGTGCTTGATGGAAGACATTTTCACTTACAAATATCATCTGAAATGGCTTAAGGGAATAAAAGAGGTAGGGGAAATTATTATGGACATCATCCCAGGGACCCCTAGAGGACATGCCATGAACGGCTGGTCTCCATGTCACCTTTGACCTATATGTCATTCATTTGAATCAATTTTGCCAGAAGGCCATTTAGCCAGGCCATTTATCAAGCGGTTCAGTGAGAAATCACTGGGAATCATAAATAAAAGACAGTGTTCCATCCAGCAGAACCTGTGGCTGGAGTTGCCCCCCCACACACAAGTGGCACAGACTGCTTCCCACAAGGGACTGCCCAGACTTGTGCCTAGATGGGTCAGTGGAGATACCAAAGAAAAGCACTAAAGGCCAGATGCTTGGCCCAGCTGTTAGAAGCCGTCGCCGAACGCCACAGCATCCCTGCAATGGACAGAAAGAGAGAGTCCATCAAGGTGTGTCTACAGTTACAGAGCATAGGTGTGGTGTTTATAATAGGCTTTAAGGAATGTGGCTTAGGGCTGGGGCTAAGTGTCTTCTTCAGTGCCGGGGAGTGCCCCTGCTTGGGGAAGGATGCACACAGCTAGCCCAGTGACAGACTCAGCAAGATGCTCACAGCGATGGGAACAATAGCAGTCATCAGGCAAAGCACAGGAAGTTCTAGAAGCAGGGCTACCGTAGAGAAAAAGGACTGTGTTTTTGAAGACATTGAGTTGGAAGGGAGAGGGGGGCAGATCTCAAACAGCTTTGAATGCTGTGCCCATGAAGACAGATTTTATCCAAAGGGAATGGGACGCCATCAGAGGTTATTAGGCGGGAGGGTGCTGTTGCCTGGAGAATAAATTAATTGGAAAAGTTTTGGGGTGGACCCCTGCAGGCCTGAAATTTGCCCAAGAGGAGTGGCTGAGGTAAGAGATGTGCCTGGGTGGCGCTGTTGAGACAGAAAACGTTTTAACAGCCCTGTTTTGTAGCCATGGAGACGAGGTAAGACTCTTGTGGGGTTGGGCCAGCATTGGAGTGGGTACATAGCAAGAATGTGCAGCGTGGCCAGGAGGGCATAAGCTCCAACCAATAAAAGGTGAGTTAGATTGGTGTCCTAGAATCTAGCTGCTTCTGGGCTCTCTGGTGTCATGTGGATGGCTGGTGGGTGCCATGCCCTCGATGCCAGCTCCGTAAACACTTCTCACATGAGTCGTGCTTGCAGGAAGCTGGGCTTGGCCATGACTGACCTTGAAGAACTACAGAGCAGAGGAGAGTAAGTTACTCAGCTTTCTGTTACTGTAACAAAATGCCTGAGGTAATTAACCTGGAGACGAAGGCCAGCTTGGCTCTCAGAAGTTTGAGGGTCCTGACTTGAGGTCTAGGGTGAGGAAGCATATCATGGTGTGGAGTTCAGGATGGAGCAAACTGTTCACCTCATGGTGGCTGAGGAGCAAAAAGAAAGAACGGATAGGGTATTAATATTCTGATCCCGCCCCTTGGCGCCACCCTGTGTCCTGATGTAAAAGTCTCTTTTTAAGGAAAAACTCTGCCCCTTTTCTCTCTCTCCCTTTTCTCTCTCCTCTCCCTCCACTCCCACGAAGTGTGCACCCCTCGATCCCCCTTCCTCTCTCTCTCTCTCTGTCTCCCTCTTTCTGTCTCTCTGCCTCTTTATCTCTCTATTATAATAAACTCTCCACGCAGATGTAGCATCCGGGTTGTGAATGTCCACCCGCCGCTCCGCTGCCATGCCTGCTGCTGCATCTGCCCAGCATGTTTTCCTGCATGCTAGGGATACCTTCAGGGTCCCCCCCACACACATGTAATAAATCATAACACTACAGTCCTTTCCAGAGTACAGATTCAATGATCTAACTTCTTCCTACTAGGCCTCACCTCTCGAAGTTTCCACCACAGACTGGGACCTGAGTCTTTGTGGGGGGTGATCAACACCTACACTGTGGCAGAGGGTCATGGAGCCTCCTGGACACACTGCCTCATGGACCCTTCCTGATCAGTTGTCCTGCAAGCCAGAGTATCCAAATGATTTTATTTCCGTAGTATTTTCCCCACATCCCTTCTCTACATCACCCTGGAGCTTCATCCACCTCTGCTGCGATGCCCCGTGATCTAAAGCAGATGTTTTAGTACCACTTTATCCCTGTCAGTCCTGTCTCTTCTACAGTTTCCCTTTCCTAAAATGGCTCCTGCATTGGCATCATCCCCAAATCCCCTGCACAGAGCCGTTCTTTCCTTTCGGAAGGGTCTTTGGAAGCCCAGATGGCCTCTACAGTGCCGTCTCCACTTGAGCTGCTCTGTTCATCTAAGAACCCATGGTGGACACAGCGGGAATCAGTATTTGCTACGTAAGTCTGATGGCCTGAGTTTGATCCTTGGAACCCCTGTAGAGTTAGAAGGAGAGAACCAAACCCCAAAAGTTATCATCCGGCTTCCACACTCACACTGTGGCATATATGTGTATACATGCATGTCCACATATAAACTAATGTATTTTTTAGTGGAAATGGATTGTCCTCAGGTTCATTTCTGTCAGCACCGCTAAGCACCTCTCATGCTTAAGGCAGACTTGCACAGAGGATCTAAGAGTAAGTGCTCAGTTTAGCTTTGTTGTTGTTAGTATGGTTTTGTTTTGTGTTTGAGACAGTCCATCTATACAGCCCCGGCTGTCCTGGAACTCAGTCTGTAGCCCAGGCTGGCCTCTAACTCACAGAGATCCACCTGCCTCTGCCTCCCAAGTGATGGCTTAAAGGTGAGGGCCACCATGCTTGGCTCATTTTAGGTTTTTTGTTTTTGTTTTTCTGAGCATTGGTAAGAAGAATGTGAGGCGGGGGAGAAAGTTCGTTTGGTAAAGTGCCTGTGGCATAAGTGTGGGGACCTGAGTTCAGTCCCCAGAACCCATGCCAAAAAGACCAGACATAGTAGGCCAGGCATGGGATTCCAGCCCTGGGGAGGTGGAGACCAGGGATCTCTGGGGCCCCACGACCTGTCAGTTGTGCCTACTTAGCCTGTGAGAGAAATCTTGTCTAAAAATAAAAATAATAATAATAATAATGGCTGACAGCTCCTGAGGAATGACGTTAGAGGTTGACACACGCGCACCAGCGGCTCTCACACCTACACACGCGCACCAGCGGCTCTCACACCTACACACGCGCACCAGCACTCACGACCCCCCTCCCCTCCCCTCCCTGAACCACACACACAAACCCCAAAGAATGAGCTTGACGACTCCCTGCAAACACTTTGGGAGGGGCAGAAATGGATTTCCTGGGTTTGCTTATTTGACTGTTCAATAACAACTTCTCTTGTTTTGTCTTGAGGCAAGGTCTCATTACGTAGCCCAGGTTGGCCTTAAGCTCCTTCTGCCTCAGCTTCCCAAGTGCTGGGATTATAGGCCCCTGCCATCATACTTGGCTTTAATCCAGGTTCCCCCACCCCCACCCCATCCCCACACCTTTTCAGACAGGGTTTCACTGTGTAGTTCTGGCTGTCCTGGAACTCACTCTGTAGACCAGGCTGGACTTGAACTCATAGAGAACCATTTGTCTCTACCTCCTGAGTGCCACCAGGCCTAGCCTAATCCAGCCCTTCTAAATTGTGACTAGTTCTAGCAATACAGGCTGGTGTTGGTACTAATGACGTATTCCATGAGGCAAAGGAGTGCATTTTAGTATTTAATTTTAAAAAATGGGTTTGCTTAATTTCAGGTAACGTTCCACATTTATAGATGAGACTAGAGGAGGGCAGGGAAGGGGAAGGGAGGGATAAAGGGGGCGGAGAGAGGAGGTTGAGGGCAGGGAAGGGGAGGGGAAGGATAAAGGGGGCGGAGAGAGGAGGAGGGCAGGGAAGAGGAGGGGAGGTGTTGAGAAAGAAGAGAAGGAGGAAGAAGAAAGTTGCTCTTGAAAAACAAGAAGACTGTTGGGACCCCTAAATTCTGCACCAAAGATTAATCTCAGTGTGTTCTCTCCCAAGCTTTGAGGGTGAGTTTTACTCCTCATGCAAGAGAAACTGAGCTACAAATATGGATTTTTTTTTTTTTTTTTTTGAGACAGGGTTTCTCTGTGTAGCTTTGGAGCCTGTCCTGGAACTCACTCTGTAGATCAGGCTGGCCTCGAACTCACAGAGATCTGCCTGGCTCTGCCTCCTGAGTGCTGGGATTAAAGGCGTGCACCACCACTGCCTGGCCAAATATGGGTTTTTTAAAAATATATGTATTTTTATTCTATGTGCATTGGTATTTTGCCTGCATGTATATCTGTGTGAGGGTGTCAGATATTGGAGTTACGGACAGCTGTGAGCTGCCACATGGTTGCTGGGAATTGAACCCAGGTCCTCTGGAAGAGCAACCAGTGCTCTTAACCACTGAGCCATCTCTCCAGTCCCCAAATATGGATTTTTTAAAAACTAAAACTCCAGTACTTGGAGACTCAGGTGCAATGGGCATAAATGGACCAGATTAATTGAAAACATAATTTACTGCTCAAGTCCAGGAAAGCACCTGGGTCCAAGCACAGATGACATCATCAGCTCATGCCCCTTCTCTTTAAGTGAGCCATCTCCCTAGATAACGCGATGCTCCTTAGCAACCCAGATGTACACCTGCTAGTCTAGCATCCTCATGGGAAGGAGACCATGTTTCCAGATTCCTTTGGAAGACAAGTCTCAGAGAGGTGTTTTGTTTGAATTTTTGTTTGTTACTTCCCGTTGCCCTGATAAAATACCCTGACAAAAGTGACTTAGGGGAGGAAGGGTTGATTGGGCTCACGGTTCAGGGTACAGTCTGTCACCGTCACCATGGGGAAGTTGCAGCCCCAGTGCTGGTCCTATTACAGCCCCGCCCAGAGAGCAGAGCACCACAGTGCCTGTGCTCAGCTCCCTCCCCTTTTTATATAATCCAAGACAAAAAACCAGGCGTTAGGACCACCCCTAGTGGGCAAATCTCCCCTCAAATAACGTTTTCAAGACGATCTGCCACAGGCATGCCAGCAGCTTCCAGATTATTCTAAGTCTCACTAAATTGAAAACTTAGATCGACCCTCACAGTCTCCCAAGAGCCTCAAACGCAAGGTCCGCCTGTCTCAGCCTCCTAAGTGCTGGATTAGGGGTATGCACCACCACGCCTGGCTTCAGTGACGCCGTCACGTGGTTTTGTCTGCCTCGTGTGCCTAGTGTCAGAGTAGGCAGAAGACATCAGACGCCCTGGAACTGGAGTTACAGACCTTTGTGAGCCACCATGTGGGCGGTGCGAATCGAACCCGAGTCCCCTGGAAGAGCGGCCAGCGCTCGTAGCCAGTGAGCTCTCTCTGCAGCCCCAACCCTGAGCCCTTGAAGGTAAAAGCAGTGGTTCAGGATCCAAACACAGCGGGTGTTCCGTCAGGGACTGTTAGAGGGATCCATGGAGTCGAGAAAGCAGAGAGAAATGAGAAGTTAGGAATGGAGCATCAACTGCGGCGCACAATTTTCCTTCATCTCGGTGACCGCAGCCCCTGTTCCCGGAACAGCTCAAACTGACCCCAGAAGATTAAGTTAGCCTTGGGCTCCGTGGAGAAGACGCAAATCGGAGCAAGGCACCGGGTTTCCAGAGTACTGACAGGCACGTCTGCACTATTTTAACCACGCCGCCGTCACTCGTGGGCCTTAGAGGGTCCAGGTGAAGAGGATAAAAAACGAGAAATTCGCCGGGCGGTGGTGGCGCACGGCCGGGCGGTGGTGGCGCACGCCTTTAATCCCAGCACTCGGGAGGCAGAGCCAGGCGGATCTCTGTGAGTTCGAGGCCAGCCTGGTCTCCAAAGCGAGTTCCAGGAAAGGCGCAAAGCTACACAGAGAAACCCTGTCTCGAAAAACCAAACCAAAACAAAACAAAACAAAACAAAACAAAAAAAAAAAACCGAGAAATTCCTTCTGCTGCGGCCAAGAGTGTTTACGCCAGCGGTCAAGGAGCGCAGGAGTGGGTGTGTTTGCCTTCCTGCAAAGGATAATTGCGGGCAGCTGTTTGACTGTTTGATACTGCGGCTACTTCCTCCAGGTGGCCACTGCCATTGTTCCCCCTTCCTTCGGTTCTCATTCTATTCCCTCCCTCAGAGTCGGGCCGCACCATCGAGGGTTTTATTACTTTATTTTTAAAAATCTTGAGTTTCCAGCGTATGGTTGTTTTGCCTGTGTGTGTGTGTGTGTGTGTGTGTGTGTGTGTGTGTGTGTGTGTGTGTGTGTGTGTGTGTGTGTGTGTGTGTACCACATGCCTGCAGTGCCCACAGGGGCTGGATAAGGGTGGTGGTGCCTGATCTCCTGGAACTGGAGTTCTAGGTGGTTGTAGGCCACCATGCGGGTGCTGGGCACCAAACCTGGGTCCTCTGGAAGTCAGTGCTCCTAACTGCCAAGTCACCTCTCTAGCTCCGAGGTCAAGGATTTTAATAGAAATTTCAACAATTGGAGGGAAGTGGATGAGCGTCTTTCTCCCTCCCCGCCTCCCTTTCCTCTTCCTCTCTTCGCCTTCCTTTTCTTAAATCTTTATTTTTTTAGTAAGGGCCTCACAAGGCCTGCCTCAACTCTTTATGCAGCTGAGGATAACCTTGAATTATTGATCCGCTTGCCTCCACCTCTCAAGTACTGGGATGACACACGTACACCACCACCCTGGTTATGCGGTGCCAGGAACTGAACCGGCCCAGCCGCTGAGCACAGTTTCTAGTCAGGTCTGGAGTGGAGCAGAAGAAAAACGGCCAGGTGAAGGCGGAGAGGCAATGGCGCCACGCAAACGAGAGAGCTGGCCAGTTTCCAGCCTCTTGGCAGGGTAGGCAGGTTCATTCAACACCGGAACCACGCCTGGGCGGGGAATGAGAGGGGCCAGGAGGGACCTCGGGGCGGATTACAAAACACCTTGAACCTTATGCCAAACTGTTTGAGTTTGATTGTATCTCTGGGTGTAGGGAGAAAAGGAGTACTGAATCTTTAGAATTGAATTCTCAAACATTTGAATGATAATATCTCTGGCAGCTGACAGGAAGGCAGGATGGGATGGGCAGGAATGCCAGCAAGGAGCCCAGTCAGTGGCCAGGTGGGTATTCTGACAGGAGACAGTACTCGGGCATTGGCAGAAGGGGGTGGCATTCCAGGGCTCAGGTAGAATCTATGGGATTTGGCATGACAGATAGTTGGGGGTAGGGGGGAGAATCTGAAGCGGGAGGCTACTGCCCTCCCCTGGCAGGTTCTGGGCAGACTGACTCATGTGTTAAGCGGCATGGCAGCTCTCCGGTTCCCAGAACAGAGCCTGCTGCTGGGAAGCAGTGTCAGGAGCTTCCAGCCGCTCCAACACAGCGTTTCATCTCGTCTGCTTCCCGACCAATCTGTCCTTGGCTCCTGTGAAGTGCTGTGCCGGGTGTAATCTGGAGAGGGAAACTGGCATCCTTCCTCTCCGCACGGCACTCTCCGTGACAGCAGAACAGCATATGGGAGACAGAGATGTACAAACAAGGCTGGGGTGTAGCTCGACTGACAGCGGGCTCACCTAGCCCGTAGGAGGCCCTGGGTTGGCTTCTCAGCATTACACAAACTGGACAGGGTGGCACAGGCCTGTGCTCCCAGCCCTTGAGAGGCAGAGGAAGGCATTCTGGGGAGCAAATGATGGGTAGGAAGCAGGGAACCCCAGGAACAGGAGTTGGGGTTTGTGCAAGATGAGACTTTGTATGTGAGGAAGACACTGTCTAGCCCAGCATATGGCAGTAGACCCTGAGGACCACCTACGTCCACTCTGCAACTACCTGCTTCTGAAACTGTAAGAAAGTAGTGCTTTCTGATTAAGTGGTTAAGAAATAAGATGACAGCTGGACATGGTGATACTGTCTTAAAAAGAAAAAAAAAAGTCCAGAGCTGGAATGATGGCTCAGCCACGCTCTTGCAGAGGACCCAGGTTCAGCTCCCAGCACCCACATGGCAGCTCACAACTGTCAGTAATTCCAGTTGCAGGTACAGGAGATCCGACACCCTCTTTTGGCCTCTGTGGACACCAGGCACATGTGTGGTACACATACGTGTATACAGGCAAAAAAAAAAATTCTCTGAAAAGATAATTAAATATTTTAAGATATGAGTAAAATTAAACTGATAATTTCCAAATATACCATATTATCTCATAATCAAATTCTGATTCTTTCCAACAAACAAAATAGTTTAGGGCAATGAAAACAGCAGCTTAACTCTGGCTGAAAGATATAGTTACCCTGACTTTCTTTGGTGTTCTTCTGAGTTGGGACCATGCTGCTGCTGAGTCCATGAACTGAGAGATTTGCACTGCCACCTGGGGCCATGGTGGCATCCAGGCCCAAGCTGATGCTGAGGGCCATGTCTGGGTCTGTGGTCCTGCTGCAGCTGAGGTCTGTGTTGATATCCTTTGCCTGTGTTACCACAGGAGCCCACTTGAATCATGTGTTGAACCATGTGTTGAAGTATGAGGGCCATTCTGAGCCGGCCCCACCCCTCACCGGCCCTGGGATAGTGGGGATCCCAGCATGGGAGAGCTGGTACCTCATCTGAGGTCAGTGATCTCAGTGGCCAGGACTGACCAACTCAGTTACCACCCAGGCACACATCCAGGGCTTTGAGTTGGCACGCCCCAACATCTACCCCATCTATGACCTTCTGGAATATGTGAAGGGACTGGTTCTGTGGACCCATATCCGCAGGATGTCCATGACTCGGGGAAACAGCAGGATATCCAAGAGGAAATACAGTGAGGGTCCAGTATTGATGGTGTACCAGAAACCAGAGGCCTTGAACCTGACCAACAACTCATTACACAATGAATATTTGCGAGTAAAGCTGTTTGGACAAAAGGGCATACTGTGTGACACACCGCAGCTCCCAAGGCCACTGGGACAAGTGAAGAGCTGACGGAGAAGCTTTTGTTTGTCTGTTTGTCTTTGTTCTATTTTTGTTTTTAATTAATGCTTTTATGTATTTTTAATTCCTTTACTTTTTATTTTTATTTCTTTTTAAACTTTCCTGGGGTGGGGGGTGCTACAAGGATGAGGGGTGATGCAGGGGGACTGGGAAATGAGTAGGATTAGGGGGCCTGCTGTGAAATTCCCAAAGAATCAATTTTTAAAATTATGTTTAAAAATAAAAGAAGTCCAAACTGAAAAGCATGGCCACAGTCCAAGTCCCTTACTACTCCCTGTGTGTCTCTCCATTTTCGACACACCCTCTGACTCTCTATGACTACTTTCTGCCAACTAGTTGCTAGCTCTGCCTCTTGACCCAATAAATAATTTTATTTAATTAATGCAAGTAAAAACTCAGGATTCACAGTGTTATCATATATCCTGCAACATTTCCCCCTTTTTGTCTAAATAAAAAGGAAAGGTTTTAACTCTAATGCAGTAAAACTGTATACGATAAGAACAATTATCAGGCAAGAATTACATTCACAATGCCCAGTCCATTTGTATTTGGCAACTTCAGAGAAAGTACTCTATTATCTGTCCTATCTTGGTGAGTCCAAAGTTTTGTATCTAAATCACTTTCTATCATAACTTGTATTACCAACCTAAAAATATCTTTTCAGACTTTAAAACATTTTCTTAGATAAACAACTTAAGCTTTTATATGTCTCAACCTTTATAAACTTTACATCTCTTTTGTGAGTTTCTTTTCTGAATTTAGTAACAAGGAGAACTATAAAACTATAACTATCTAGTCTTGAACCCCATCAGAGACCTGAGAAGGATAAAATATTACCTGAGTAAACAGGAAGTGCAGAGCAAGCAACTTCCAAAACTATAGAAACCACAGAGACAGCTGGCTGCCTGGACAATCACCCAAAGTTTCTCTGCAACATTGGGGCATTCATCTCCAGCCTACAGGCCTGGAATATCTGACAGACTTTTCTGTGAAGCAATAATTTTGAAGGACTGGCCTGCCTAGTCTTAGCAAAGTTCAGCAGCCAACTTCTTTCAGACAGAAACCTACCACACCACTGCATGATAAAAATGAAGAGGGGCAGCCCAAGATTATGAGAAAACTAGTCTTACTTTATCTAGTTACTATACAAGAACTACCAGGAGACAATAGACACCTCCTCCAAGGTTATGCAGAAGTTAAATGGAGTTCTATAGAAATATTAGATTTGAGGAGATTTAAGGAAGTGGTCAATTCATACGGTATGCATTCACCCTATGTGAAGCAGATGTTAAATTCTTGGGCAACTCAGAATAGAATTATCTCCCAAGACTGGAAAGATTTAGTCACAGAAATATTGAAAACTGGTCCTCAGTTATAATGGAGAACTTGGTGGAAAGAGGAAGCTAGGGCCATAGAACAATGAAATAGGGCTAGAGGTATTGATATTTCCCAAGACCAACTTCTTGGTGAAGGCCAGTATGCTAATTTACAAAGACAGTTTGAATCTGATGATCACACCTTGGCCTTATGTCATTTAGCAGTTTTAAATGCTTAGGACAAGGTTGAAGAATCAGGAAAGAAGTCTGAGTCCAAGAAAATTATCAGCTGAGGCTGAGAGAGAATTGTCTCTGGAAGAAAAGCAATTACAGGATGTAATTGTGGATGTGTAAAAGTGGATGGCTTGGATCCAGAGCTTGGTTCTATTCTAGTCATTCTATCTTCTACTCATTCGCCTATAGTAATTCTTATACAGAGAGAAGATAATATCTTAGAATGGATATTTTTACTGCACAAACATAGTAAAAAATTAAATACCCAGGTAGAAAAAGTTTCTGTATTGATTCTGAAAGGAAAATTGAGACTTCATCAATTAGCAGGAATAGACCCAGCAGAAATTGTGGTACCTTTTACAAATGCTGAAATTTCCTCATTATGGGCAGAAAATGAGCATTGGCAAAGATCTTGGAGTAATTTTTTGGGGGAGAGATTAACCACAAATATCCCCAAAGCAAGAGACTTCAGTTTATAAAAAGAACTAATTGGATTCTCCCTCATATAATAAAAAGAACACCAATTCCTGCAGCCTCTACATTCTATACTGATGCAAATAAATCAGGAAAGGCAGGTTATAAGTCAGGAAAAATAAATAAAGTGGCTCAAAGTCCTTGTGATTCAGTTAAAAAAATCAGAATTATATGCTATTCTCATGGTATTATTAGATTTTTCAGAACCCCTTAATATAGTTACTAAATCTCAATATGCAGAAAGAGTTGTTTTACATATTGAAACTGCTGAACTTATTCCAGATAATTCATAATTAACTTTGTTATGTATTCAATTACAACAAGTAATCAGAAATAGAAATCATCCATTGTATATAACATATATCCAATCCCATATGGGTCTACCAGGCCCTCTAGCACAAGGTAATGATGAAATTGATCAGCTATTAATAGGAAATGTGCTAAAAGCCTCAAAATTTCTTAAGAAACCCCATGTTAACAGCAAAAGTTTGAATACAGATTTTTCTATCACTTGGCAACAAGCCAAGGAAATTATAAGGAAATGTCCTACTTGTTATTCTTTGTATACCCAAACTCCATTACCTGCAGGAAGTAATCCAAAAGGTACTCAAAGAAATGAATTTGGCAATAAAGACTCCCAGAGATCAATTACACAGTGTTTTATTAACTTTAAATTTTTTATTTATTTTATTTTTTAAAAAAATTTATTTATTTATTATGTATATAGTGTTCTGCCTGCACACATCCCTGCAGGCCAGAAGAGGGCACCAGATCTCATTGCAGATGGTTGTGAGCCACCATGTGGTTGCTGGGAATTGAACTCAGGACCTTTGGAGGAGCAGCCAGTGCCCTTAACCTCTGAGCCATCTCTCCAGCTCCAGTAACTTTAAATTTTTTAAATGCTAATGAAAAAGGAACAATAGCTGTGGAGAGACATTGGATAGTAGAATAAAACTGATGAATTAAATCAGCCTATATATTTTAAAGATGTGTTGACCTCAGAATGGAAACTAGGATATGTGTTACATTGAGGAAGAGGTTTTGCTTTTGTTTCCACAGGAGAAGAAAAGCTATGAATACCATCAAAATTGATAAAGATTAGATTCAAACAGGAGAGACCTTTTGATTAGGAGAGATGATAGTTCATCAAATAGCTTGGTCATTCAATCCAAACTTACTTATAAGACTAACAATTGCTCTTCATTTGATCAGGTATAAAAATATATAATAATAATATTTTTGAACCATAATTTACCAAAGGTACAATCGCCCCTTACTGGCATGAAAGGAAAAATGGGTTTTCTTAAACCACATGTCTTAATTCCATATTAGAATGTTAGACTGTAGATTGCCATGTGGCCCATACCATTGGACATCAGTTTTTGAGTTTTTTTTCTCAAATACAAAGAATGTTTTTATTGTTTGGTATTAAAAACCCAGCTAAGAGACTTAAAAGGGTTTAAGTAAATTCAAAGGGTTACTACAATTCAAGCTTGTTTTCTAAATATCTAAGAGTTAGAATGATTTGGAGCTTAGATAAAATATTTGAGCAGGGCAGTAATAGCCCATGTCTTTAATCACAATAGAGACAGATCTCTATAAGTTCATTGTTTTCTAAATTCTAGAGTTACAGTAAACAAGGTGGTGGTGGAGCACAACTTTAATCTCACTATCCAGAGACAAAATTCAGATAGATACAGCTCCTAATTGACATGTTTGCATACTAGACAAATAACATACCATATTTACAGATTAGTATAAAAACCCTCTACAGGGTTACTAAAAAGGCTAAAATTCAAAATGAATGTTCTTTGTGATCTAAAAGTAAATATATTTTAAGAGAGGGAGGGTGATATAGGTATATTTATCCACATATACCAAGGTACATTTAATTTCAAAATTTCAAAAAAATATTTTTAATTAAAAGATAATACTTTTTCCTGTTCCCAAAAAACATTTTGCCTTAACAATGATATAACCTGCCAAAAAAGAAACTCCCCAAAGTTAGAGTTGGGGCAGGGTTTTGTTTTTGTTTTTTTCAGGAAAATAAAATCATCCAACTAAGGAATTCGACGCCCACTGGACAAATGAGACATCTGAAGAAGGACAAATCATGAAAAGAAAATGTCTTAAGAAAAAGAGTAAGTTGGCCTAATGGAATAGCCCATCTCAAACAGGATAGAATTTCATCAGCCTTCCTAAATGCTTGTTTCTTGCAGCTCTCTACAGACATAAAAGGGAAATGGTCTTTATGTAGTCCCAATTCAATGAAAAAATCAAAGCTGGCTTTGGAGTTGGAGTGTGAGTCTCTCCTTCTCTAAACCCAAGCATGCCTGTTAAAGTAAAATCCAAAATCTCTGTCTCATGTCAGAAGAACCACCTGGTATGGGACAGAAGAAAGCTAAAATTAAGGGACTATTCTATTGCCACTAATCTCATAATACTTTGGTTTTATTTTGACTCTTTAAAACTTTTCTTAATATATAAATATGTCTCTAAATCTATAAGATTATTATGTATATATAAACTTCCTGTCATGTATTAGTGGTCATACAGAGTACTAATTCTAGAAATAAGCTTCATCCAGCTTCCTGTACATGTTTTTGGGTTTGAGTCTGAAGTAATTAGGCACTAAGTTTGTGTACCCTGGATGTACTTAGTAGATTGTGGTCCTTCAACCTTTCAGAGATCTTCTGTATGTGGCATTTAAAATGTTTTAAGTTTTCTGCAGTGAATCTTGACCATTCCTAGCAGTGACCTTTGAGGTCTCCATCCTCCTGGACAGTGGCAATGCCACTAAGATGACAGACACCACCCAAAGATCAGCTTTGGAGTACAAACTACTCAGGACAACTTCAAAGGGGTTAGCTGAGATGACCCAGCCTCATAGACTACTCCAGCCAGAACTTCAGCTAAGCCCTGCACTTTCCCATCACACAGAGGCTGAACAACAAATGATACAGCTAGATCTACCAGGACTTGACCATTAGCCCAATTTTCTCAGGGTCCCCTGAAGATGTTGTCACCCCCAGACAACAGGAAGTAATTTTAAGAACACGATGCCTTTTTATTTAGATAATACCTGATAATTGTTACTACTGTATATAGTTTTACTGTGTCAGAGTTAAAACCTTTTGTAGCTGGAGTTTTCTCTCCGGGTCCCACCAAGCCCCGGCAGTCCGACAGCCCACTTATAAAATAAACACACAGACGCTTATATTATTTAAACTGTTTGGCCTACTGGCTCAAGCTTCTAGCTATCTAGTTCTTACATCTTAAATTAATCCATTTCTATAAATCTATACCTTGCCACGTGGCTCGTGGCTTACCGGCATCTTCACATGCTGCTTGCGGTGACTGGCAGTGTTTTCCTCTGCCTTCCTGTTCTCTCAATTCTCCTCTCTGTTAGTCCTGCCTATACTTCCTGCCTGGCCACTGGCCAATCAGTGTTTTATTTATTGACCAATCAGAGCATTTGACATACAGACCATCCCACAGCAACCTTTCCTTTTTATTTAGACAAAAAGGGGAAAATGTTATGGGATATTTGATCACACTGGGAAACTCTAAGACTGTGCTTTAAAAAAAAATAATCTTGGATCAGGGGGCATAGCCAGTGACTAGTTGACAAGAATTAACCATAGAGAGGACGAGGGACTTGGGAAGATGGATAGAGAGATGCACAGGAAGGAGAAGGGAGGGACTTAAGAGATTTACAGGCCTTTTTGGTTTGGGACAGATGGAGAGACGCTCTCTTGCTGGGTCTCTGGCTGAAAAGGAAGGTCAGGTGGTTGCTTCTTGGCTGCTCTGATCTAGCAGGTTTTCACCCCAACATCTGGCTCCTAGATCTTTGCTGATAAACAGAACAACTTAGATAAAAACAACATGTGTCCACTTGGTTGACCTAAGATGTACAAGTAGCTGGTCAAACATTATTTCTGAGAATGTCCACAAGGATGCTCCTAGAAGCTCTTGAAGACTGTGTAAAAATGCCTTGCTTTTTCCTCTGTGGAAGGGCCACCCAGTCCATTGTGGGTCTGCTGGGACAAGGTAGGGAAAGGAGAAATTCTTGCCCTCTCTCCTTGAGCTAGAACTTTGCCCTTCTCCTACTCTCAGACACTGGGACTCCTGGTTCTTAGACCTTTGTATCCAGACTGTTATACCATTGGATTTCCCAGCTCCTGACCTTGCTGATGGCATATGGTGGACCTTCTTGGCCTCTCTAATCCTGTGAGCCAATTTCCCTTACAAATATCCACCGTACTCTCCTCTCTCTCTCTCTCTCCTCCCTCCCTCCATTTGCCCCCCCTTCTCTTCACCTTCCTTCCTCATTGTTTCTGTATTTCTGGAGAATCCTAACTAATATGATTTCTCTGCGACACCTTCACATATATTCACAGTATATTTGCATCTTGAATGGACCTAAGCCATTTTGGTCCTTGATTGTCCCTTGAGGGGCTGATATTTATTTTACCACTAGGTGATACGTCTTGGCTCCCCCATCCTGCCCTGCAAGCTCTCTGAATTGGCTGGTCACCCTTTAGTCAGGATTGATGGATCTGAGCTGGGGAAATTCTACTGGGTAGGGTTGTCCTCACCTCAGATTTTCCTCCTAAACCTCACTTTATCAATTAAGTCTATGCCCTGAGAATGTTGGCAGGTTCTGCCCAATGGGATTCTTGGATCTTGTTTTTCTCTGGTCATCAATAGGATATGTTAATAGCTTAGCTAATGAGCAGTGGGGACAGTAAAGAGGTCTTCACAGTCAGTCCATGATCCCCTCAGCGCAGGCACCGGGTTATATGCTCCTGGCTCCTTCATGCCCCTCAGCTGTTTCATTGTCTACTTGAGGACATTCTCCCCACCGTTGTGTTTTTACATTCTGAAGTGGTGTGTGTGTGTGTGTGTGTGTGTGTGTGTGTGTGTGTGTGTGTGTGTGTGTGTAAGCACAGGTGCCAAGGCATGCGTGTGGAGGTCAGGGAAAATTTGTGGGAACTGTATCTCTCCTTCCACCACGTGGGTCCCAGGAACTGATCTCAGATCATCAGGCTCTGGCAGGTAGATCCCTTTACCTGCTGAGCTATCTCATGTGTTTATGGTGTGTGTGTGTGTGTGTGTGTGTGTGTGTGTGTGTGTGTGTGTGTGTGTGTGACATCACGAGTATAGAGCTCAGAGGACAACTTGCAGGGTTCCAATCTCCCCTTCTACTGTGTGGACTCAGAGCGTAAACTCGGCGTGTAAGGTTTGGCTGGAGCGCCTTTGCTGACTGCGCCGTCTCAGCAGCTCTCCACACTGTTTGTACCGCCTAACCGGCCTTGAACATTTTTAGTGGGGAGAAAGGGAAGGGCAATTTGCCTTGGTTTCCTTTTCCCCTAACATAGTATTTTTATTAATTATTTGGGAATTCATACACTGCACCCGATCACACTCACTTTCCTTTCTTCCCAGGTCCACCCTTCCAGCCTTGCGTGCGCGTGCGCGTGTGTGTGTGTGTGTGTGTGTGTGTGTGTGTGTGTGTGTGTATACACCGCACACACACACACACACACACACACACACACACACACACACCAAATAAATAAATAAATAAATAAATAAATAAATAAATAAATAAATAAATCCAGCAAGTAAAATTTGCATTGCCCATATACTCACTGGAGCACGGTCAAACTCCCAGTGGTCAGCCCATCATAGATAACTGAGTCCAGGGCTGGAGAGATGGCTCAGTCGTTAAAGGCTATAGGCTCACAACCAAAAATATAAGATAACTGAGTCCTTTCCTATCCCCTGCCAGACGCCATCAACGGTGAAGAGCTATGCTCCAGCATCTTTACCACAGTTTTTAAGGACTCTCTTCAGAAACTTCCTGTCTGGATTGTTTTGGGGGGGGAGCGCGGGTGGGGGGAGAGATTGGCACAGACGCCTTCATTGTCTCTTATTCTCAGTTACGAGTCTGCAGTTATCGACACCACAGCAAACGAAGCTTCCTTGTCCACAGCAGCTGGTGGCCGCTGAGGTCACAGACTGCCACATGGTTCCTGGAGGCAGCACGGACCACGGGCGTCACCATGGTCTCCTTTGCCTCGGTTTCTTAACCTGGTAGTGAAGGTTGCTATGCAGGACCCTCTTTTAAGATAACTCAAGAGAAGCATGCCTTCAGAGTCTGGTTTAATGAAAATTCTGTAATGTACCAAGAAATCAAATGATCAGCACAGAGCGACGCAAAAATCAAAAGTCAGGACTTTGAACTTTCAAATATATTCTTCCTCTAAAACATATGGTGAAGAAAGCTTACTGGTCAGCTGTCTAAATGGTTCTGGTTTGTGGTCTCTTTTTTTTTTTTTTTTTGTTTTTTTTCCGAGACAGGGTTTCTCTGTGTAGCTTTGCGCCTTTCCTGGATCTCACTCTGTAGACCAGGCTGGCCTCGAACTCACAGAGATCCGCCTGGCTCTGCCTTCCGAGTGCTGGGATTAAAGGTGTGTGCCACCACCGCCCAGCTTGTGGTCTCTTTTGATAACAGGATACAGGAGCTTAGATTCGCCAGAACCCATAAAGCAGGTGCGGCAGTGAGCATCTGTAACCCCAGTGCCCCTGTGGTGAGATGGGAGACAGGCTGGAGAGTCCTAGGAAGCACACAGGCCAGCCTGGCATGTACATCGGCAGTAAGACCCTGACTCAAACAGGTAGAAGGTGAGGAACAACACCCACCCAAGGCTGTCCTCTGACCTACACACACACACACACACACACACACACACACACACACACACACACACTTCCCAAGGCATGTAAGGTTCTCATCCCTCCAATCTGGAAATGGAACATAATATCACTGATTAGGAAAAGATGAAAATGGAGTCAGGCTGTATTTAGCTCGTGAATATTAAGATTTCTACTTGCATCATTTTAATTATGGGGAGATAGCTCAGTCAGTACAATGTTTGCCTCGAAAGCATGAGGGACCTGAGTTCGAATCCCAGAACTCATGTTAAAAAACCAACAAAATCCAGGCAAACAAAATCTAGGCCCGGCAGCATGTGCTTGTTGTAGTACCAGCAATGGGGAGGCAGAGTTAGGTAGACTGATGGGCCAGCCAGCCTAGGCTACTTGGCAAGTACCAGGAGGACATATACACATGCATACATACACAGAAAAGAAAAAAGTCTTAAAAAAGAGTAAGTTGGGAGATTGCCCCATTTTAAAGCTACAATGTTGAAGACCATGTGGCGTTGGTGTAATGAGGGAGAAACAGAAAAGGGTTTTGAAATAGTCGCATGTATAAATTGTTATGTATTTTTACTTTATGAAGGTCACTTCAATGATTAGACTTTAAAGACACTGGGGTGCCTTCCTTGAATTCTGGGGTATCTTTCATATCTTGAGCAGCCCTATGGAAAGCTCATGTGGCTAGGGACTGTGGTCTCTTGCCAACAGCCGTGTGAGGGGACTTGTGTATTGTTCAGCTTTTTGTGTGAGTAGCAAATACCTGACATGATCAACTTAATGAGAGAGAAGCTTTATTCTGGCCTAGAATCCTTAAGGGTCATAGTCCCTGGTCAAGTAGATGTACCACTTTTAATCTCCGGTTGGGGTGCCACACCGTGGTGAAAGAGTTTGGCAGAGATAAACTGTTCATGGCAACCAGGAAGCAATGCGAGATGGGAAAGACCAGGGCCCCGTGATGTCCTTTAAGAGCAGGTGCCCAGCAGGCCGCAGGGTGCTTCAGCAGCTAAGAGTGCTTATTGCTCTGTCGCCTAGAGTTCAGGTCCCAGCACCACACTGGCCCACTCCCAAACATCTGCTAATTCCAGCTCCAAGGAATTTCCCACCCCCTCGGGCCTCCACAGTTACTTACTTACACACACACACACACACACACACACACACACACACACACACACACACACAAAAGGAACACATAATACCCAATATCCTAAAATCTACAAGGCCCATTTTCCTAAACCACTTCCCAATAGTGCTACACTGGGGCCCAGCTTTTTAACACACAGGCCTTTCTCCTTTTTTTTTTTTTTTTTCCTTTTTAATTTATTTATTATGTATACAGCATGCAGGCCAGAAGAGGGCACCAGATCTCGTTACAGATGGTTGTGAGCCACCATGTGGGTGCTGGGAATTGAACTCAGGACCTCTAGAAGAGCAGCCAGTGTTCTTAACCTCTGAGCCATCTCTCCAGCCCTTAACACACAGGCCTTTAAAAGCATCTTTATCTATTTAGTGTGTGTGTGTGTGTGTGTGTGTGTGTGTGTGTGTGTGTGTGTGCACGCTCACGCATGGTCCTATATTGTGTGCCATAGTGCGCACGTGGATGTCAGAGGACCACTCTCAGGAGTCCCCTTTCCCCCTCCAGCTTGTTGAACCAGGTTTCTCCTGCTGTTTCCGCCTCTCTGCGGACTCCGGCCGCGCGGACTCCAGGCTTCCACTTGGTTCTCCTGTCTTCGCCTCCCCTCTTGCCCTAGGAGTTCTGGGATGACAGATGGACATCACCACACTCCTTTTTCCCACGGGTCCTGGGTCCTTAGGCCATCGGGTTTGCAGAGCACGTGTTTTTACCCACGGAGCCATCTCCCTAGGCTGACAAACCTACCTTTGGAGGACGCTGTAGATCTGAATTATGGCGTCTTGGTGGCCAGTCCCCCACTGCAGCCTCCGCATGACTGTGGCCAACAACTTGACTACAGTGTCCTGGGCACGGGAGGCAGACTCCTTCCCCCAAAGCCATTACCAGATTCCCACCCTCAGAACTATGTGAGATCACAGATGTTTACTTTTTGTTGTTGTTGTTTTTTTCGAGACAGGGTTTCTCCGTGTAGTTTTGGTGCCTGTCCTGGATCTCGCTCTGTAGCCCAGGCTGGCCTCGAACTCACAGAGATCCACCTGGCTCTGCCTCCCAAGTGCTGGGATTAAAAGCGTGCGCCACCACCGCCCAGCAGACGTTTACTTTTTATTGGTATTTTGATCAGACCTAATATAGCTCAGGCTGACCTTTGAACTCTCCAGGCAGCTGAGGATGACCTTGAACTTCTGATCTTTCTGCTTCTACCTCCCAAATGCTGGGTTAGAGGTTTATTCTCTGCTGAGGATTTAACCCAGGGCTTGGTGCACATTTGGCAAGCATTCTACCAAGCACCCCCAGACCCTATAATGTTTACTTTTTAAGGTACCACATTCGGGATAGTTTCTTTGCATTAACAATTTATAGTCAGGACAGCGAGGAGTTACGAAGTGTGATCAAGGTTTAAGACACAGCGTGGGGAAGGAAGGTTAGAGCCGTCAGGAAACCGTCAGCCTCTGATGTCTGGAAGAGCCTGGAGAGAGCAGCTTCCGAATCTACGGACCGAGGCAGAATGAAGGGGCCTGACCACGGCCTGTGGTAGCGGGAGGTGGTGTGCCAGGGGAACAGGGGCCAGGCCAGCAAACACCGCATCTCGGTTTCTTCTCATCATCAACCTGGCCGAGCTAACTGCCTCTGCTGGCCAAACACATGGTAGGCGTTGGTAGAAACGGGGTTTGCAGAGGTGAATCTGTGCTGGAGGGAGGGGGCGCGGGGCGGGGATAGAGATGGTACCAGTGCTCTGGGCTATGCACCTGGAAAACCAAAAAATGAGAGAAAAAAAAAAAAAAAAAAAAGGAGAGCAGTAGAGTGGGATCGGGGACAGTGGGGTGGAAAATGAGCTGTACCGCTGATTGAGCTCAGGATAAGGTTGGCTGCAGAGTACCAGAACGTTCTCTGATGGCCTTGGAAGGGCTTCCTGTGCAGTCGGCCTAAAAACCGGTGTGTGACTCCCGAGTTCTTTATGTTTTAAGCTCTGTCCTTGGCCAGAGGTCACAGACTTCCTTAAAGAGACAGCCAGGGAACAGTTCCCACTTTGCATCCCGTTCTCCTTTACAGGTAAACATCATAAACAGTACACAGCCCAGAATGCCTGTGCCACGGCAACACTTCGCAGAAAACCAACAAACAAACAAAAAAAAAAGGGCAGCATGCCACGGCCTGGCTGAGGAGTCTCACCATTTTCTTTTATCCTTTTGTGCTCAGATAGACATTTTCTTTTCCCAGTGCTGGGGATCAACCACGGGACCTTCGAAGCAAGCCCTATACCACGGAGTTACATCCCCAGCCAACAGATACATTTAAAAAAAAATAGTTTATTTTTATTTTATGTGTATAGGTGTTTTGCCTGCATGTATGTCTGTGTGAGAGTGTCGGATTCCCTGGAAGGGGAGTTACAGACACTTGTGAGCAGCCATGTGGGTGCTGGTAATTGAACCCGGGTCCTCTGGAAGAGCGGTCAGGGCTCTTAACTGCCGAGCCATCTCTCCAGCCATCAGATACATTTTTGTGTATCTCTTCTGGAATGGGTCTGTCCTAAGGCCTGGCTTCTGACAGAGAAGCAGCCTGAACCTCTTTTGGAGTTCCTGGAAGGAATGAGTCAGTGTATTACACTGTTAATTCCTATAGAAATCTCAGAACAAATGGTTATGAACCAAGGAACCAAGAGACAGATTTCCAATTCCAGCCATTTTGATTTCAAATATTTTCTGGTAAATACATTAAAGGAATGTTTTCCTTTCGTGCCAAGAATATAGTAAATGAAGATTAAGCTTGGACACCAGGCTGACCCAAGTTGAAAAATCTGTCATGAACTAGATGTTAGCTTTGCCAGTTTCCTGTCTTGTAACATGGAGCCCTTACTTCACAGGAAATGACAATTATTCTTGTTAAAAAAAGTAAAAGAATGAACTCACACTTAACACTGCTTTTTCCTTTGCCCCATTCCACTGGCCTCTTGAAAAGTATGGGATCTTAAAGTCTGCTTGTGTGTCTGGTTTTTTGTTTTTTGTTTTTTTTTTTTACAAATTACAGGTCTTTCATTTTTTTAAATTATTAAGCGATTTTCTATTCACTTTACATACCAACCACAGATTCTCCCCTCTTCCCTCTTCCCACCCCCCAGTTCTTCCCCTCAACCCACCCCCCCATCCCCACATTTTCCAAATCAAGGTCTCCCATGGGGAGTCAGCAGAGGCACTCAGCTGAGGCAGGTCCAAGCCCCTCTCCCCTCTGCACCAAGGCTGTGCAAGGTGTCACACCACAGGCACTGGGCTCCAAAAAGCCCACCCATGTACCAGGGATGGATCCCGATCCCCCTGCCTGGGAGCCCCCCCAAACAGTTCAAGCTAAACAACTGTCTCCCATATCCAGAGGGCCTAGTCCAATCCTATGGGGATTCCACAGCTATTAGTCCACAGTTCATGGGTTTCCAATAGTGTGGCTGGTCATCTCTGCATGGTTTCCCATCATGATCTTGACATCCCCTGCCCACAGAATCCCTTCTCTCTCTCATCGATTGGACTCCAGGAGCTCAGCCTGGTGCCTGGCAATGGATCTCTGCATCTGCTTCCATCAGTCACTGGATGAAGGTTCTATGATGACAGTCAGGGTATTCACTAGTCCAGTCACCACAGTAGACCAGTTCAGGCACCCTCTTGACCATTGCCAGTAGTCTACGGTGGGGTCATCCTGGTGGATTCCTGAGAATTTCCCTGGCACCCTGCCTGTTCCTATTCCCATGATGGCTTCATTTATCGTGGTATCTCTTTCCTTGCTCTCCCACTCTGTCCCTATTCCAGCTCGACCCTCCCATTTCCTTATGTTCTCATTCCCCTATTCTATGCCCTCCATTACCCACCCACCCCCACAGTCTTTCATTTTTAATTGTGGTTTTCAAAATATTCTCAGGTGCACGTCCCAGAACAGATCCCAAGTGTAGAAAATGAGGACATGACTGCTCCAAGGTATAGCTGAGGAGAAAATTTTTATTGTAGATATGAAGGAGAGTACAACCAGAGATATCTGAAGGAGTCCAGAGCAGGGAAAGAAAGTAGTATGTTGAACATGGCCAGTAGAATGAACCTGGTCATGAGAGAAGGGGTGGGAGTGGGGACAAGAGAGGAAGAGAAGAGAACAGAAGAAAAGAGGAGAGAGAGAGAGCGGGGGGGGGGGGGGGGAGAAGAGGGGGAGAGGGAAGGGAGGGAAGAGGGAGTGGACAGGGAAGGGAGGGGAGAGGAGAGGAGAGGAGAGGAGAGGGGAGGGGAGGGGAGGGGAGGGGAGGGGAGGGGAGAGGAGAGGAGAGGAGAGGAGAGGAGGGGAGGGGGGGAGAGGAGGGGAGGGGAGGGGAGGGGAGGGAGGGGAGGGGAGGGACCAAGAGAGCTCATGGCTGGGTTTATTCTGCATGAGAAGCCGGGGGAAGGCAAGCCCCTGAGCTGGAGAAGTCTAGGGTAGGAGGTAGGATGAAAGGGTAGAGTGGAGCCACAGGTACTGAGTGAACCTGGAGGCCAGCACGCAGTTAGCCATTTGTCCCCAGTTTCTTCTGGACCAACGCTAGGCAGTTTCTGTCTCCACAGGGACTCTGGTTCAGCCTCACAAACGACAGGAGAAAAAGATGACAGTGGTCACTGAATACTGAGTACACCAGAAGGCTTAATAATTCAACCTCAGAGGAAGGAACAGCACTAACCCCCCCCCCCCCCCACACACACACACGTTTCTTCTTCTCCCTCTTCTTCCCTGTGTGGGCAAGTAGTTCCAATAGATAAGCTGAGAATTCTGGATCCCATCTTAGGCTTCCCACTTGGCTTTCCCTTACATATAGATTATTTCATAGAGTTTTGTGGGTTAGTTGTTTCTCTGCTGCTGCTGGTGGTGGTGGTGGGTGTGTGTGTGTGTGTTCATGATAGGGATCAAACCCAGGACTTCATATGAGCAAGGCAAGAGCTCTACCACTGAACTTCATCCTCAGCACTAGATCTAGATTTTAAAATTCCATGGAGGGCTGAAGACAAAGGGACACCATGACCATGACAACTCTTTTTTTGTTTGTTTGAGACAGGTTTTCTCTGTGCAGCCCTAGCTGTCCTGGAACTCACTTTGTAGACCAGGCTGGCCTGGAACTCACAGAGATCCACCTGCCTCTGCCTCCTGAGTGCTGAGATTAAAGATGTACACCCCACCACCTGGCTCCATGCCAACTCTGATAAAGGAAGACATTTAACTGGGGCTGACTTACAGTTTCAGGGCTTTAGTCCATTAGCATCATGTCAGGACATGGCAGTGTGCAGGCAGACGTGGTGCTGGAGAAGAAGCTGAGAGAGGGCTTCTTGATCTACATCTTCTTCAACTGCGTCTTCATCGGCAGGCAGCAGCAGGAGGCTGTGTCCTACACTGGCTGCAGCTCCAGCATATGAGACCGCTCCTTGACGACTGCAAACATGTATACCACATACATGGCGTTTTCACACACCTTCTCTCCTCTCCTGTCTACTCCCACTGAGCCCCCTTTCCCCGAGTCTCCCTTTTATTTTCATGTATGTTTTATTTGTTTTGTGACCCACCGAGAGTGATTACTTGCACGGGTGGGGAGTCGTTCACTGCAGCATGGGAAACTCACAACTGGCTCCACCTCTGAAGGAAACGGTCCTCCTTCCTCTGCAGCCACAGACCTTCAGGAGCTCCTAAGGTGGGGCAGCCCCTCTCTCGCCCAGGATGGGATGTTGATGAGCTACCTTGCTCTTAAAACCCTTTCAGCTACGAACTCATCAGCAGCTTAAGCCATTGATGAAGCTGGGTATCTTCATGACCTGCTCACCTCTCCACAGTGCCACTGTGGTGGTTTGGATGAAAATGGCCCCCATAGGCTCATAAGGAGTGGCACTATTAGGAGGTGTGGCCTTGGTGGAGTAGGTGTGGCCTTGTTGGAGGACGTGTGCCAAGGGAGGGCGGGGCTTTGTGGTTTCAGATACTCAAGTCAGGCCCAGAGTCATTTCTCTCTTCCTGTTGCCTGCAGATCAAGATGTAGAACTGTCAGCTCCTTCTCCAGCACCATGTCTGCCTGCATGCCACCATGTTTCCTGCCATGATGACAATGGACTGAACCTCTGAATCTGTAAGCCAGTCCCAATTTAATGTTTTCTGTTATAAGAGTTGCTGTGGTCATGGTGTCTCTTCCCAGCAATAGAAACCCGAACTAAGACAGCCACCATCTGGGACCCAAGTCTTCAAAATATGAGCCTGTTGGGGGCTGGAGAGATGGATCCATGGTCAAAAGCATGTACTGTTCATGCAGAGAACCTGTGTTCAGTTCCTGGCACCTACATCAGGTGGTGAACGACCACTTATAACTCAAACTCCAGGGCATATGACTCCCACTGTGGCCTTTGAGGGTCCCTGAACTCATGTGTACATACCACTTCCCTCTACCACCTATATACATAACTAAAAAATATTAAATATTAAAAAAATACATAACCCTACTGGGGAGATACTTCATACCTAAACCATACAGGAGTGAAAACGGATTTCCTAGAGTGGGTCCAGGTTTGAGCTGGTTTTGGAAGGCAAGAACTCCTGGACATTTTTCTATGATAAGAGAGTAAGGAACAGAGGGATTCTTGGGATGGGTTGGAGGCTGGGCCAGCATCAATGACCAAAGCTTTGATTTGTTTTCAGAGATCAGGTCAAACAGGTGACAGAAATGTGAGCAATAACCTGGTTATGGTGGTTTGAAAGAAAATGGCCCCTAAAGGGAGTGGCATTATTAGGATGTATGGCTTTGTTGGAATAGGTGTGGCCTTGTTGGAGGAAGTGTATCACTGTGGAGGCAGGCTTTGAGGTCTCATATATGCTCAAGATACCACCCAGGTCTCAGTTCACTTCCTGTTGCCTGCAAGATATAGAACTCTTCAGCTACTTCTCCAGCACCAGGTCTGCCTGCACGCCACCATGTCCCACCATGATGATAATAGACTGAACCTCTGAACTGTAAGCAAGGCACCACAATTAAATGTTTTCCTTTATAAGAGTTGCAGTGGTTATAGTGTCTCTTCATAGCAATAGAAACCCTAAGACACTGGTAGAAGCCAGGAGTCTGTGTCCTTAAGCATTGAGGGGAGCTTTCCTAGCCAAGAAAGTGCTATTTCAGGAGCATGATTAAGGCAGCAGTTATGGCCGCTTAGAAGGGGCAGGGTGCAGAGGACCTTTACTGTAGATGTAACTGTCTTGTTAAATAAGAAACACAGAGCCAATGCAGAGATGAAAGCCCAAGAGGTCAAAGCTAAAAACCTTACCCTTCACTGCCGCTGCTGTCCTCCTCAGCAAGAGAGCTACTTCCTGTCTGTTTGTCTTTTTTATAAACTTTCTATTCTGCCTTCTCATTGGTTGTAAACCCAACCACATGACCTCCTCGTCACTGCCTGTCTGTACAGACCTCCAGGTCTCCTATGGTTGGTATTGAGATTAAAGGCGTGTGTCTCCATGCTGGCTGTATCCTTGAACACACAAGAGATCGCCTAGCTCTGCCTACCAAGAGCTGGGATTAAAGGCGTGCACCACCACCACCACCACCACCACCACCACCCAGCTTCTGCTATGGCTTGCTATTAGCTCTGACCCCCAGGCAACTTTATTTATTAATATATGAATAAAATCACATTTCAGTACAAATAAAATATCACCATACTTCCCTGGGACTCCTCAGAGAACCCAGGGACTCCGTACTCTGAGCTCAAGAGTCAGTCCTGTGATTTCATTGTGATTGTATTTTTTACCCTTTGATTTTTTTTTTAATTGAACTTGGTGTCACACACTAGGCATGCTGGTGGGAGGGCCTCTGACTGGGAGGCTGCGGAGTGTGAGGGTCCTAGAAATGGGTGGGAGTGACAGAACAGAGCTGGCCAGCTTTCTGCAAGTGCTTGTCGGAGCGAAGAAGTTAGGGAAAGGCAGGGGCCATTTATTTAATAACTCATTCGTTTAGTAAATTTTCATTCATCTCTGATCCGGGTGCTGTCCTAGGCAAGCGGGAGGGAGCATTGTAGTGATTTAAAAAATAGAAAGATAGACACTGCCTGGTTCAACAAAATTTGCAGTCCCAATCAGGCATGGTGGCACACGCGTGTAACCCAGACTTTGGGAAGTAGATCTTGGGCTACCGAAACCTGCCTGGGTGACACCAGACTATCTCAAAAACTAACAAAGAGAGCAGGGCATGATGCTGTATGTTTTTAATCCCAGCACTCAGACGGCAGAGGCAGGTGGGTCTCTGTGAGTTGAGGCCAGCCTGGTCTACAGAGCGAGATCCAGGACAGCCAGGACAACATAAAGACTTGTCTCAAAAACAAAAACAAAGGCCAGGCGGTGGTGGTGCACACCTTTAATCCCAGTACTCAGGAGGCAGAGGCAGGCTGATCTCTGTGAGAGCGAGATCCAGGAAAAGAGCAAAGCTACACAGAGAAACCCTGTCTCAAAAAAACCAAAAAACAAACAAACAAAAAAACAAAACAAAACAAAACAAAAAAAGCAAAAAAAAACCCACAAAAACAAAACACAACCAAAAAACTGTAAAAAAATAAATAAATAGGGCCTGGAGAAATGGCTGAGAGGCTAAGAGCACTGGCTGCTCTTCCAGAGGACCTGAGTTCAATTCCCAGCACCCATATGGCAGTTCACAACTGTTGATAATGAGATCTGGCGCCCTCTTCTGGCCTGCAGGCAAACATGCAGGCAGAACACTGTATACATAAGAAATAAATCTTAAAAAATAAACAAAAAATATTAAAACTATAGTTAAAGAGAGATGAACAGTGGTTAAAAAATGGATGTAATTTCATGGTTGGGGTCAAGGGTGCTTTCTGGAGGAGGTGCCTCAGCTTTGCCATCACTGAGACAGAATGCCTGAGACAGTTTCAGGGAGAAGACACTTGGCTCCAGTCACGCATGCTCTGCTGGCTCCTTACTGTCAGGCTCATGGCAAGGCAGGAGCACAAGAGAGGATGCTCCCGGTGGAGAAGAGCCTCTCACATCACAGCAGCCAGGAAGCGAAGAAGAGGAGCAGGAAGGGGCCAGAACCCGGAACACCCTCAGATGGCATCCTCAGTGACTCGCTTCCTCATCTGGGCCTCACCTTTCAGAGTTCCAGCACTCCCCCCAAATTTATTCACAGCTCAAGTCCAAGCCTGTGCCATTAATCCCAGCCCTGGGGAAGCAGAGCTGGGTGGTGTTAAGCCTGAGAATCTGGAGGAGAAAAGACCAAATCCATGACTGTACGATTAAAGCAAGCTGCATCTTGGGGTGTCCCTGGGACTGGCCTGCCGGCTGTCTCCCTCTAAGTCAGGATTTGAGAGAGCAGCCCCTGCTGGCCTCCTGAAGTCCTTTACGGGAGAGAAGGTGTTCACAGGGGGGCCAGAGAGTTGGCTGCCACACATGGTTAAAAAATACAATGAACGAACAGGGTAGGGATACACATCACACGGATGGAGGTAGCAAGCAGTTTACATCAGACCTAAGAAACAGAAACTTACTCTTCTTTTAGAAAAAAAAATTAATTGATGTTTTGCCTGTATGTATGTCTGTGTGAAGGTGTTGGATCCTGGAGTTACAGACAGTTGGGAGCTGCCATGTGGGTGCTGGGAATTGAACCCGGGTCCTCTGGAAGAGCATCCAGTGCTCTTAACTGTGGAGCCATCTCTCCAGACCCCAGGAACTTATTCTTAATTACAGATAGAAACCTTACCTTGCAAGGACTCAGCATAGGACAAACAGGAACTTATTCTTAGATGTATTAACTGTAAAGAGAACTCTTAACCTGCAAGGTCTATTTTTCCTGTCTTGGTATCCCATTAACTTGCTTGTGAGGTACATTGTTCCTGTTTCAGTCTCGCAGTGGATCTCTGTGTCTGTGTGTTCGAAGTCAGCATGGCCTACATAGCAAGTTCCAGGCCACCAGGGCTACGTAGCAAGACCCTGTCTAAAATAAATAAGTAAATAAATAAAAATAAATAAAATAAATAAAAAAGTTTGACTCTATCAGTGTATTAAACCATTGTAGATCAAAGCCTTCATGATTGATCTGATCCTCTTTGGAAATCACAGACATGCTCAGACACACTCAGAGGGATGCTCTGCTAACCTCCTAGGGGACCTCTCAATGCAATCAAGTTTGGCAGTCCAGATTACCCATCACGAGGTGTAAACTAACCTACATCTGGAAGAATACTGAGGAGTCAGTCAAGAGAATGGCAAAGGATGAGGTGTGAGTGGATGAAACTACCCAGGTGGGATCACTATTTGGAGACCAAGAATGCCCTTAGGGATATCAGAAAAGCAGAGGAGGACTGGGGATGCGGCGGCGGCTCAGCGGTAGAGCGCTTACCTAGCATGCATGAGGCCCAAGCACCACAACAAGGAAAAAGAAAAGGAATGGAAACTTTAGAGAAAAAAAAAAAAAAGAATTTCGTCATATTCGTAATACAAAACCTACAGATGCGCCCATCCCGGAGAAAGCTGAGCCTTGTAGGACTCTCGCCACACATTTTACTGCAGTTTTATCTTCAGCACAGTGGCTGCACCTTAATCGACTGCTATGTCAGCCAGCAATTGCGACTCCACAGTTACCGGCCTGTTTCACTGGAAGCAACCTGGCTGCTCGGGCCACAGCCTGGCGGGAATTCTGTTCCCACAGGCACTGGCTCTGTCGTTGCCACTAAAAGTAGCTTTAACTAAATGTCTACCGTCCTATTTATAAATAAGACTTGCGACTCAAAGGCTGGGGTGAAAACCTGCTAGCTCGGAGAGGCTGAGTAGCAACTAACTGACCTTCTCTTCTTGCTGGCGTCTCCTAAAAGGCATGTTCTTCTGCTCCATTGACGCAAAAGAGCTGCGCCATTCAAAATCCTTCCCTACTACTTCCTGTGCCTCTCTCTATCTCTCCCAGAAGCCCTCTGATGCTCTACCATGACTTTCTGCCAACTAGTTGCTAATTCAGCCTCCTGACCCAAGGTTAATTTTTATTTAATTAACATGAATGCAAACTCGGGGGTTCATAGTGTGATCAAATATCCCCCAACACTTTACAGTGAAGTTCCCTTTTCATTTTGGAGTATTCGTCCTTGGGGGGGAGAGGCCTCCAATATTCAAGGTGGAGCCATTAACCATCCCCAGGTGAATGACCCAAAGTAGGAGGCACGGTAGTGGCCTCCAGCTCCTGCCGTAGCTCTGTCTGTAGCTCCTTTCCCCCCAGGTTCAGCTTGCCTCAGCTCCTCCCTGCCAGATCCATTCCCTGGAGTCCTTATTAAAATTTACTGCTCACTTATTCCTTCCCTCGGGCACCTCTAATCCACAGTGTTAATTATCACGGAGCGCATAAATTACTTCCATAACTGGTTAAACTAGGTAATCCTTACTGGACGGCACCGTTCTGCTGGGGTAGAGAAATATTAATAAAGGTTACGCCTCCTAAGTACTCAGTTATTCTTAGTGTTAATAACCTCTTCAATCATAGCCATCTCAATCGCGGTAACAAATGACTCGTGGTTTCCAGCTGTCTTTCTGTGAGCTATCATCACTCTGAACCCTGTCTGCTGCCTGATGCTTTCCAACAACTCTGGGGGCAGAGTGGGTGAAGAAGTCCCTCAGTTTGCAGAAATAAAGGCATGTGGGGCTTGTGTAGCCCGTGGACCCAGAGTCCTCGGCTGGTAGAGGGTGGCAAGAGAGATCTAATCTAAACCCTACTCCAGATTCTACCTACCACGCACTCACTGCCAAGCCGGGGACCCAAGGATAAGTGTCATGGTTTTTCACTGTTCCCTTTTGGGGGGCCAGAGTGTTCTGTCACTAAAATGTAAAGTTCGTCAGGCACCTACTCTCTCTCTCTCCACCTGCATCCCCATTGCTTTGGCTTGAAAGTGGCCCCCAAAGTTCAGGCATGGGAGCTTAATTCCCAGCACAGCAGTGCTAAGAGTGGAGCCTTTGAGAGGTGATTAGGGTCTTGGGGGATCTGCTCTCCATGATGCTAATGTGATCATCTCCAGAGTGAGCTTGTTAGAAAAGTCATGACGGCAGTATCTGTGTGTCTCCCCTTTCTCTCCCCTCCCCACCACCAACCTGGCCTGCTGTGAGGTAAAGAAGGTGCTTACCAGATGCCGCAGGTGCAATATATATCCTTTGATTCTGGACTCCCCAGCCTCCGGAGCGATGAGCCAGTAAACCTGTTCACTACGAATTCCTGGATCTCAAGGATTCGGTTACAGCAGGCTGGACAGCCCCTCCAGTAAGAAATGGTTCGTGGCCAGCAAGGGGGTTCATCTGGTAAAGGCAGTTTGGTACCTGAGTTTGAGCCTCGGAATCCCCGTGGTGGAAGGAGGGAGCAGACTCCTGAAAGTTGATCTCTGGCCTCCACACATGTGCCATGCCAGTGGAACATCCGCATATACAAATAAATAAGTAAATATGAGAACAAGTGGTTCAGCTTGGAGTTGGGTACACCTGCAATCCTAGCAGTTAGGAAGATAGGCCGGGGGGACCCCCAGTTTGAGTCCAACGTAAGCTACCAAGTGAGGGGTGGGGGACCTCCAGTTTGAGACCAACCTAAGCTACCAAGTGAGGCTCCATTTCAAAAAAAAAGAAAAAAAAGAAAAAGAAAAAACAAAGAAGTAAAAAGTCCTTACAACCACTTTTAGTTGGTAGCATGATATTTTGGTTTAATGCCATAACCGTTCAGCCATTTCAAGTTGTTAGGTAATTAGATTGTGTTGATTACCTAGTGCTGTGTAACAAGTCATCCCAAACAGTGTCGTAAAAGAGTGAACACCGTCTCGTCTCTGTGGGGAAATCATTTGCATGTTCCTGTGGCTCTGAGTTTATTATAATGGCCATAACTTAAGCTCTCAACTGGGCGGTGCTCAGCCTAGCCGCACCCCCCGCCCCGGGGCTGGGGGGAGAGCCTTTCCAACCTCACTCTGGGCTGCAGTACCCAGCTTCTGCTGAAGCTTCTCCAAGGTCAGGGAAGGAGACAGCGAAGGAACTGCTATTATGACGAGATGAAAGGAACTGATGGTAATGTGAGTTTACGTGTCCCCTGTAACACGAATTCCTAAACCGTCTTATAATAAAAACCCGGGGCCAGATAGATTGGTATGAATGCTGAAAGATCAGAGAAGCAGAGCAAGCCACAGCTACCACCTCTTACCTCACCAACTCCTCAGCCTGAAAGAGCCTCTAGTTCCTGTCTCCTCACGCCTTTTATACCTTTCTCTGTTCAGCCATCACTTCCTGGGATTGAAGGTGTGTGTGCTTCCCAAGCAAAGGCATGAGATCTCAAGTGCTAGGATTAAAGGTGTGTGCCACCACTGCCTGGCCTCTGTGTTTACTCTAGTGGCTTGTTCTGTTCTCTGATCTTCAGGCAAATTTTATTAGGGTACACAATATATCACCACAGTCCCCACCAAATGCACCTGTTAAAGGCTGGGCCAGACCTTGAGTAACATTACTGGGGAGATGGGAGCTTTAAGAGGTGGGTTTCTTTTACTGTTTTACTCTACTTTTACTTTTAAATATTATTTTGCTGTTGATTTGGTGGGGAGAGGGAGACAGCAAAAGGCTGGCCTCAAACTTACAGAAATCCTCCTGCCTCAATTTCCTTGGTGTTGAAATTACAGGCATGTGCTACCATGCTCCAGAACTAAGGACTGCTTTAGGTGGAAGAATAGGGGAATTCTCTCTTTGAAGAGAGAGAAGACTTAAAGGTAAAAGCGGGCCACTTAGGGTCTTAAGGCAAAAGCTGTGTGTGTGTGTGTCTGTGTGTATGTGTGTGTGTCTGTGTGTATGTCTGTGTGTGTGTATGTCTGCGTGTGTGTGTGTGTGTGTGTGTGTGTGTGTGTGTGTGTGTGTGAATCTATGTCAAGGCTAGGGGCTCCAGAGGGTGGTGAGGTGGGGCTAGGAGAATAGTATAGCTGAGGTGGGAGAAGGAAGCAGAAGTCATATCCTTCTAGACTTCAGCACATAGAAAGGATTGAGAAAGCGGGCGATGGTGGTGCATGACTTTAATCCCAACACTTGGGATGCAGAGGCAGGTGAATCTCTGTGAGTTCGAGGCCAGCCCGGGCTACAGAGTGAGTTCCGGGACAGGCAGGACTATTACACAGAGAAACCCTGTCTTGAAAAACCAGATAGATAGATAGATAGATAGATAGATAGATAGATAGACAGATAGATGATAGATAGGCCCAAGTGTCTGGGTATATCTTTGAGGGATTTTTCTTGATTGAATCATTTGAAGTGGGATCTTTTGAGGTGGGAAGATCCACTTTAAATATGGACCAAGTCTTCTGCTGGCAGCCTGTATAAAAGACCTGGAGGAAGGAAGTGCTTGCTCTCTGCCTGCTTGCCCTTGCTCTCACGGGCAAGTCCATTCCTTCACAGGCATTAGAGCCTACTCCTTCAGGATTCCACTGTGTACTGAAGACCAGCTGAGACATCCAGCCTTGAGGGCTGAACAATTAATTACTGGATTCGTGGACCTTCCATACAGAGCCAGCCATTGGTGGATTAGTTGAACCAGAGCTTACAAGCCATTCTAGTAAATCCCATAAGTATCTGTGGGATTTAATTGATCACATATGTATGTATGGGTATGGGATTTAAAAGATTCCTATAGATACTCATTATCTATAGGAATCTATCTCTGTCTACCAGTCTGTCTACTCACTCTGTCAGTTTGTCCTCTGGAGAACCCTGACTAATACAGAAAACAGTGATGCAGGCTTGTAGTCTCTCAGTTACTGGGGGGGGGGGGGGGGGGGGGGCAGGGGCAGAGGATCTGGAGTTTAAGGCCAGCTTGGAACATCTCAGAAAAACAAACTGATCAAACAAAAAAAAATTGTAGAATTAGCCTTTTTTAGGTCTTTGTGTGTACACATTGCAACCAACCTTAGTAGTTAATGTTATTTCTGCTATAAAGAAATAACAGAAGAGTGAATCTGGCCTGTGAGAAGGGGTCCTGGAATTCAGGTCAGGTAGTCCTTCAGATCATGCAGGGCTGCTTTCTCCTCTTGGAATAACTAACTGAGCAACGCTGGTTTATGCTCCCTTCCTTATTTGCCCAGGAACTATTTATATGTTCCAGACATAGTAGGAACTCAATAAACATCTTTCTCAACCTTTCTGTGTATTTTATGCACACACACTTAATATGCTTGTTTTTTCGAGACAGGGTTTCTCTGTGGAGCCCTAGCTGTCCTGGAACTCACTCTATAGATCAGGCTGGCCAAAATCATAGTGATCCACCTGCCTCCTACCTCTGCCTCCTGAGTGCTGGGACTAAAGGTGTGTGCCCACCACTGCCCAGCTTACTTTTATATGTAATCTATACCCACACATAATTTTTTTTTTTTTTTGAGATGTAGTCCCAAGCTGGCTGTGAACACACTAGAGAGCCCAAGATGGCCTGGAATTTCCAGTCTTGCTGGATCTCCCCAGTACTGGGATTAAAGGCATAAAGCACAACACCAGGACTTCATTGTTACTATTGTTTGCTTTTAAAGATGGTCTTGCTTTTAAAAGGAGAACAATAACTTTCCACATATATTTTAAAAAGTAAAGCCAGAAAGTTAACGTGCCAGGCATTGTTCACAAAAGCAAAGGAAAGAGATTCCCAGCTCTGGGTGCATGCACCCTGTGGTGCTTTCCAGTGCCCGGCCATGCAGGCTTTTTGGATTTCCACCATATTCCACCATAGCAGCCAAGGGACATTCGATCCAGACCTCAGAGAAGTCCACAGGGAAGGCCCTGGCTGCACAGAGGCCATGAGATTTTGCGGCCGTGTCATCTGATTGGAAAAAAAGCACATCAGGCAGCAAGCTCCTAAGCCAACTTGGTAGAGCGGGCCTAGCAAAAAAAAAAAAAAAAAAAGGCAGCATCTTTAGACCAGAGTACAGGGTGGTGGTCTGCTGGACTAGCCGACATGTTAAACTTGGAGGAAGGGTTCGGTGTGCTAAGATGAAACCTGAAAAACTAACAGCCATGTTCAGTGACTGGGAGGGAACGCTGTGTGCCTGGGGACGCTTGGAGGGACACTAGGCATCCTGGAAGGTAGCTCGGGTGTCGATCCCCTCCGGGGCTGAACTCAAGCGGGCGAGACGCTGCAGGCGCGTGGGAAAAGAAGGAACAGGAAGGAGAAAGAGGCCCGAGCAAAGGCGCTCGGCACCGACTCCAGGATGCGCGGTGAGAACGCCGGGGCAGACGCGCGGCCTCCCCGGAGCAGTGCAGCACGGAGGAACCGAGCGCCCAGAGCCCGCCCGCGCGCTTTTCCGGGGGACGAGCGAGCCGCTCGGCTCGGCTCGGCTCGGTTCGGCTCGGCTAGCTCGCGGGCCCGGGGGCGTGGCGCGGCCGGGGGGCGCGGCCGGGGGCGTGGCCTCGGGCGCGGGCGTCGCGGAGGGAGGGTGTCACGCAGAGGGAAGCGGCCCGCGGCGGAGGGAGGGGAGGCCGAGTCCTGGAAGTGGAGCTCCGCGCTGGGACTGGTTCCTTCGCAGCCATTTTCTGTCCAACCAAACAGCCGATTGGAGACGGGAGCCAACCAGGGCTGCATTGGAGGTTTGTGTCTCGCTTCGGCCAATGATCGCTCCTAAACCGACTCCACTTTAGCTCGAATGAAATGTCCGTCTCCTCCCGGCGCCGTCCCCGCCGCCAACGCCGCGGCGGTCGGGGGCCACTCTCCGGCCGCAGCCTCCGGGCGGGCGGGCCGGGCCTCCGGGCGAGGCCGCCGTGCTTCGGGCCGGGCCGGGCGCGGGGCGGCGGGCGCTTTGTGCACGGGGCCGCGAGCTCGGCCGAGCTGGGCCGGGCCGGGCGGCTGCGGGGCTCTCGCGGCGGCAGCCCCCGGGCCGGCTCCATTTTGTTCGGGGAGCCGGCGGCGGGCGAGCGGGCGGGCGGGCGGGGGAAAGCGGCCCGGCGTGCGCGGCGCCCCGGAGCGGCCGCTTTGTCTCCCGCATCCCGGCGGCGGCGGGCGTTGGGCGCGGGCGGCGGGGGATGCGCTCAGCGGGGCCGCCCGGGCACCTGCAAGCCGAGGTGGCGGGTCCCCCGCGAGGAACGAGCGGCCTGGCGGCCCCCGGCCCGCTCGGCGCCTACAGCATGCAGCCATCTGGCGGCTGGCGCGCCCCGGACTTGCCCCGAAGGTGGGAAAGGAGCCTTGGAGGTTGCACGGTGGTTTCAGTCACCCGTGCTGGGGGGTGGGGGCGGGAGGGTCTGCGAGAACAAAGAATTACCGAGCACCCACAGATCGTTTTCATGCCCAAAGTGCTACAACAAGACTGTTTGGTTTAGGCAAGGTTAGGTAGCAGGCGACCTTTAAAAAAAAAAAAAATGGCATCCCGCTAATCCTCACAGACCCTAGTTTTGTGGATCGTGCCACAGATCACCGAGGTGGCTTCAGCTCTCAGTAAGGAAACTAATCTGCAGCCGAAAGTGATGGCTTAACTCGTCAGTAGTAGTGACATTAATAAATAGGAGCTTTATGGATGAAGTATTGAGAGTTTTACCAGAATTCCTTTAAAAGGCAAATTCCTCCTCTGCACTGCTCCTGTGGCTTAATTTAAGGATTCTATCGATGCAAAACTGTGGTTGTCGATGCCAAAGAATGGAGGTTGGAGGAAGGGAAGACTGCTTTTCTTGGATACAAATTTGCATTTCTTCAAACATTAAGCAGATGTATGCATTCCCTTGAGCTGTTACACAGATTATAACCTGCCCTTGGGAAAATGTTTTCCATATGAAGTGATAGAGTGATTTTATTCTTAATGGACTAAACCTAAATGTATACTTAGCCAACTGTTTGGGTTACTGGTGTGGTAAGGGCCCTCAACCCCATACCCTTTCTAAGCAATATACATGCACATGCCCAACTCCTGTGTTTAAGTGTCCAAACACTCTTTAAAGCTGTAAGAGCAGTTTTGGATCTAGAAAAGGGACATAATATGGAAAGAGGATACAAATTACTTTTGAGAGTGTAACAGTGTCAGACTGTCTTTGCTGTCTGGTCCCTTTAATCCCATTTTAAAAATCAATTTAGCGGAGCAGTGGTGCCACACGCATTTAATCCCAGCAGTCGGGAGGCAGAGACAGGAGGATCTCTGTGAGTTCTGAGCGAGTTCTAGGACAGTCTCCAAAGCTGCAGAGAAACCCTGTCTCAAAAACAAAAAAATTCAACTCAATAGCCACGTTTACCCCCTCCCCTGCTATTTATACTGCATTTCATGCTTGAATGGAAATCAGTATTCTTCCTTTAAAATTAACACTGAAAGGATTTTTGTTTTGTGCCCCCCCACACACATTTAATTGTTTGCTTTGAAAACAAGGACTCAGCAAATAGGAAGGTGCCCAAACTGTCATTGCTTCTGATTCTCTCAGTTGTTTTTGCCGTACAGTGAGACTGAAGCCTGTCTCCGTGCAATTTCAGTTCCCAATGACGGTGCTCCAAAACTATAAATAAGGGCCCTGTGGATTTTTTTTTCAGTGTGCCCTCTAGGCAGTGTGTCTTTTTTCCAGCATAATGAATGATAATTTAAATGCATTATATAGTCTGACATAAATTTTTTCTTCCTTTTGAAGTTCAAAAATTTATACATCTCTGAAACATTTAATGAAGCCATCCTCAAAAATTGAAGTTAATCAGTGGGGTATTTCTGTCCTTGGTGTTAATATTTTATGAAATTTAGATATGTGAGTTTTCAGTCTCTTGCATAATATATAATTTGGTCCCTTATTTGGAGTATTATGGTGAATATTTATTATTAAAACAAATTCGGGGGTATGTTAGAAAGCCATTTCTGCCCTCCCCTGCAGACCCTCCACTGATTAGGTGTAGGAGGTAAGATGGCCTGTGTCTCTAATTTCAAGGAAGTCTGCAGACTGCACACTTTTGCTATTAAGAGATATTTGTCTTTTAGGTTAAAATTGGGCAAGGATCCAACACCTTTTGACGGGTGTTTGAGAACACCACTGACACACAATTCTGACGGTATTTCATGACAGTAAGTATGCTTTGACCATTTTGGTTAGTTCCGTCCGACATGAAAAGGTAGCTGGTGTGTTGGAGAGGGCTGCACAGTGAAACCTTCCAGTCTAGACAGACAGTACCTGTGTTTATCCGCTTTGACGCTTGTCAGCTGTTGGCACAGGCTCACTGGTTCCTCAGCACTGCTGAGACCGTCTGGTAAAAGACCGTCTGCTCTCCTGCTTACGGGCTGTCTGTTCGGCTGCAGGCGGGGTTATGTGCCGACTGGAAAGGGCTGAAGAGAGGGATGTGGTTGACCTGGGAATGTCAGGAGGGGTCCTCCCGGGCTGAACGGGGTCTTACAGATGGGTGGGATTTGGCCAGGTAAAAGGTGTCACTCAGAGCAAAAGCCCAGAAGCCCCGGTGAGTCACAGGCTTGGAGAGGGAGACAGGTACTTGTTCCAGATGGGTTTTCACAGGATAGTTCTGTGACGAGCTCCCACCTGGCCGCTCTGCACATTTGGATCTGGCTCTGCTACAGTATCTGTGACCTCAGGCAGGGTACAGTTCCTATGAGTCATGTTTGCTTCACTCTTAAAATGAGAGACCTGCAATTGGTGGTCCCCTAGGCATATTCTAGTGTTAGAGTTTTCCTAGGTTAAGAAGGGAAGCTTCTCGTAAAGCTATGAAGAGGAGGTTTGGATTTGATGTAAGAGACCTTGTGGAAACAGTTTTGGTGAGTTGGTCTTGATAGCATGCTAAGCTGGGCTGGGTGGTGGTGACCCAGTGGGATAGAAAAGGACGGGCTGATCCAGGTTGGAACCGCAAGACAGTGCTGGCCGGTCAGCCTAGACCAGTCGACCCGTGGTGCTCTCAACAGAACTGTCGGGATGGGGGAGGTGAGTTACACTCCAGTGTCCTAGTAGTCACTGAGGGCTGCTTAAACGGCAGGCGCAACAGTGATTGTAAATTTCGTATTTATGAGAGTGGAGGTAAAATTTAATGAGTTCATTAGAAGAGCAGAGGAGGAAAGAGCAAACAGTAACCTTGGGTTGAAGCTAACGATTAGGGGACAGAGTAAGAGGATGGCTTTGGAAGTCTCGGAGGGCATGGGGCAAGCCGTGTCAGTTCTGCGATGGTCTGTCGGGTGAAGGCAGATCTGAAAAGGCGGCTTTTCAGTGGTTTCTATTGGCATGTTGGCGTTTAAGAGCATGGGAATGAAGAGCTGTGTAAGGACCACGTGACTCCGTGAGCGTGAGCGCTAGTTAGGGAGTGGGGAGGTGAGGGTAGTCCTCAGCCGGGAGAGTACCGCTGTGTGAAATGAGCACGTGTTTAAGGGAGAGTAGGAAGCAGGCAGGCAGGGCTGAAAATGAGTAGAGATGAGGACTCCTGATACTGTTTCTTAACCTCCAGAACAGATAAAGAGCAGGTAAGAGGTTAGTGTACATTCGAGGAAAGGTCCTCGTGCCTGGAAAGAACCAGGACTGTTTGAAAAGGCAGGAATTACAGGAGGCTGAGGCTTGTGTGCTCTGCTGGGGCATTTGCACAGGAACTTGTTAGAGCAATCTTTCCGTAGAGGATGGAAAGTGACCTGTTGGCCGCCACTTGGAGTGAGTGGGAGTGTGCCTCCAACCCAGACAAGCCCAAGGACCACACTCATCCCAAACTCCAGAACACCTTTTTAACCCCTTATAGATGTTATTCTGGTTGTGAGAGCAGCTACAATGCTTTCACTATGCAATCAGGAGATAGAGAGCTAAGAGGGGGCACCTGGAGAATCAGGCCTAAGCATCCTAGGAAAAGCTACCAGGATGGGTTCTGTAGAGAACGTGGAGCCTCTAGGTTGGAGTCCCACTCACTCCGTCACCTCAGGCAGTCCGCACCTCAGCTACCTTTTCTTTTTTAAGATGTGGGATGGGGCTGACGGTGAAGGTGCATGACATGGCTGATGTGGAAGTCGGGATCATTGTGGAGCTGGGTTCTCTCCTTTCCCCGTGTGGTTTCAAGGGATGGAGCTTAGGAAGTTAGGCTTGGAGGCAAGCCTGTGTACCTGCTGAGCCATGTCGCCGGCCCATAGCTAGTTTCTTAAGCTATGCACAGGGCTATGAACATCTGAGGGATTTAGAAGTGCTCAGTAAATAAACATATTAAAGAAGACACTGTTTACCAGTGCACTTACTGTATTAGCAGATGATTGCTACTTTAAAAATCGGAATAAAAATGCATTATCACATCATCTTTAAAGAACATCAGTTCAGCTGGATAGCACAGTCACTGAACCTAATGTAATGAGATGGTCTCTGGGTTGCAGCTCCCCAGTGGACACGTGTAAATTCAGTCACAGCCGACTGGCCCTGTTGCCTCCCACTGGTGTTCCTGTCCTTTCCACCCCTCGCTGTCCTTTTCTGCTCCCCACATCTGCAGCCGTGCACTTCCCAGGTGGAGCCCAGCGCCACTCTGCTGGAGCTCCCGGCAGCCAGGCGGACTGAAATGTGCAGGCCCTGGAACACGCACTGGGGGATCCTCTTACCTCACTTCCTGCCGTAAGAGCGGTGTTACAGACCCTCTGTCTCCTGGTTCTATTTTGCTTCCTCCAGGCCATTTTCTGTGCTGGACGATACTCTACTCTTCGACTGAAAATCCCCCTTTGGAGGCTCTTGTCCACAGATAACTGCTTAACTGTCTTTCCCCCCAGTACTGTGTTTCTCTGTCTTTCTTTTTTTTTTTTTTTTGAGACAGGGTTTCTCTGTAGTTTTGGCACCTGTCCTGGAACTCTCTCTGTAGACCAGGCTGGCCTTGAACTCACAAAGATCCATCTGCCTCTGCCTCCCGAGTGCTGGGATTAAAGGCGTGCACCACCACCGCCCTGCCATCTCTGTTTCTTTCTTAAACATGGATGTGCACCCTCCCCCTCCCCCTTGGGCCTGATTTCTATGCTTTCAGTCTGTTTAGATGCCATCTCCTTTTGTTGTTGTTGTTTTGTTTTTTAAGATGTTTCTTATGTAGTCCTGGGTGTCCTGGAATTTACTCTGACCTCAAACTCAGAGATCCACCTGCCTCTGCCTCTGGAGTGCTGGGATTAAAGGTGTGTACCACCACTGCCTGCTAAATGCCATCTCCTAATGGGGCTTTTCTTGGCCCCCTCAGATTAGTCAAGCCCTTTTGAAATATATAACAACATGGATGGAGTATTCCCATTGTACTTGCTCAGTCTTTACAGATATGTCTCCTGATCCATGCAGAAGCCCTGTAAGCATAAGTCTTCTCTCTGTTTATCCACTTGCTCAAGGTCTTGTGGCCAATAAGTAGCAGGAAATTCAAACTAGGCGATTCCAGAGCCAGTGGCCTCGAAGAGCCCATGGACCAACCGCTCTCTACTCCCTCACCCCGTTCCCCAGATTACATAATATGTGTTTTCTCTGCAGGATGAGGACAGAGCCCTTATCTGTTATTTGCTGTTCTGTGACCACACGGCGTGGACCAGTAAACACTGGGCGCTCAGTCAGTGCAGTATTGGCTGACTTTCATCCACATTCTCTTCCATAAAAATTCCATAGAAAGCCAGGCGGTGGTGGTACACGCCTTTAATCCCAGTACTCCGGAGGCAGAGCCAGGTTGATCTCTGAGTTCAGGGCCAGCCTAGCCTACAGAGTGAGTTCCAGGACAGGCACCAAAACTACACAGAGAAACCCTATGTCGAAGAAAAAAAAAATTCCATAGAAAAACAAAACAAACCTTTAGACTATATAATAAGTTTTCCCCACTGTTCCTTATATATAGCAGGGTAGCTAGCATATTGTAAGACCCAGGGTTAGGCTGCTTATCTGAGGAATGCTACTGCTGCTGTTGGCTTCAGACAAGTGAACGTTAGATGTTTTGAGATTCCAGAACATGATAAATCAAGAAGTTGCAGCAGGAAAGGGAATACTGGGATTGAAGTCTGGAGTGGGGTTTTAACGGTAGAAAGATAGAGGTGAGGAGCAGAAGGCATGAAGTAACAGAAAGGCTAGAACAGACAGAACTAAAGATGCCCAGTTAAGTAGGAGACGCGGACTTGGGGAGCAGGGTCTCCACAGCCCCGGCATTGCTGACCCTGACAGTTGTGAGGTAGGAGACGCGGACTTGGGGAGCAGGGTCTCCACAGCCCCGGCATTGCTGACCCTGACAGTTGTGAAGTAGGTCATGCGCCTGGTTCGAAGACTAGTCGGGTAATCCACGTGATAACCAATCACAGTGTACAGTGGGATGGCAGTCAGCCTTCTGCTCTAGTACCTTTGCTTGTATTTATAATTAATCCATCTCTAGATCCACCTAGCTCCTTGACCAGTTTCTTGCTAGGGGAACTTCAAGACTAGTAGCCTGTGAACATTGACTTAACCAGGAATTTCTGTTATCAGACCTCACCAGTCAAGATTTATTTCCAGTTGTGGGTTCTGAATCAAATCTTGGTCCTATTTCCTTTAAAACAGTGAACAGCTGTTCCAGTGGACCATCTCTCCATGGCCAGTAGGTCCACTGTCAAAGCCTTGAAAGGCATTTGTGATCAAAGACACTAGCATTTTCTACTGGGGTGATGGCTGACGTGTGTGTGAATGAAAGATGGGGAGGGTAATATTGTTCCATGTGTATAGAAATGAGTAGAGGATTAGTGAATGAATAGGACCCCTGCATCTGCATAGACAGAGGCTCCTTAAAACAGTATGAATTACAGAAATGTATCTCTGTCTACAACTGAATCAGATAGCAAAGCCAACAGATGCATGGAAGACATGCCATGTCGATAACTTAGAAACTAGCCTGGTGTGTTAGAGGAAAGCCGTAGAGATGGAGAAGCACTCTGAGGAGGGTAGTACTCCAGTCACTGCTAACTTCTAGGCCTTAGTTCAGTATGCCAGGTAGATTCCACGCTTCTGGGCTTGTCCTGTGGCTGATGCAGCTCCATGCCCATGGGCCAGTCCTTCCAGATCTGCTGTGATGAAAAGAAATGGGATCTGTTGGGGGCTAATGGTTTACTTTCCCCAGATTCTTCCTCTTAGAGATCTTGTTTCTCACAGCCCTAAACAGACTGAAAAGAGGTGGGGCTGAGGAAGTAACATGGGTGATTTAGTACTTGCTGCATAAGGACCCGAGTTCAGTCTCCAGAATGCATATGAAAAGGCCCAGCTGTGTGTGTGTGTCTGTCTGTCTGTCGGTCTGTCTCTGTGTGTGTGTGTGTCTGTGTGTCTGTGTCTCCATGTCTGTTTGAAACAGGCAGTTCCCTGGGGTTCAGTGGCCAGACACCCAAGCCTGATTGGCTAGTTGCATGCCAGTGAGACTGTCCCTAAAACAAGGTGTCTGGCCCCTGAGGAATGACCGCTGAGGTTGACCTCAGGCCTCCATAGACACAAATAGTCTCTGTAATTGTTCTTGGTCTTGTTTGTGGTTGTACTTCTCCTATTTATATATTCAAGTCTCTTAAATATTTCCTTTCATTTAAAGAATCAGAAAGTTTGAGGAGCTAGGGGAAGAAAATACTTGTGTTAGACTCAGGTGATGGCCCCATTCAAAACCTGATGGGAAGCTTGGCATGGCGGCGTATGCCGGTAATCCCAGTTTTCAGAAGGTCAGTCTGGCTGTGTGACAAGACCCTGCAGGAAAAAAGAGGACTGTACCTTTGGGTGGCAGGGAGGCAGCAAAGGGAGGTATGCAGCAGGCACAGAAGGGTAGCTAGTCCTGGGGCTGTGCAGGACCGCTGGTAGGGCTGGGGCTGCCCGACATTCCAGGGACTGCCGTGCTCACCTGATTCGGTGCTCCAAGGAAGAAGTGTATGGTAAGTTAAGGTTGGCCACACTGTACTTGAGGAGGATGTAGTTGGAAAGCAAGAGGCATGTACTTCAGGGTCATTTTGTTTTATTCCTCTACTGATTTTACACTTAGTACATATGGAAGATGGACAGGAATGTTGAGTGGTTAGCAAATTGTTGAAAAATGTCCTAGTCAAGAAATGCATTTTCTTAGTCAGGCAAACTAGAATTGGTCCACCCGGGGAGCGGGTAAGTGCTGAGCCGTTTCCTGGAGAGCACTGAAAGACTTTGTCCCCTTAGATGGATGGCGACGGTTCGACAACAGATGCTTCTCAACTAGGGATCTCCGCGGACTACATTGGAGGAAGTCACTATGTCATCCAGCCGCACGATGGTAAGACACACAGCTAGAACAGACACACACCAGCTCACCAGTGTCTGACAGCAGAGTAATGATTGCATGCCCTGGTTCACTGGGAATCGAAGTGAGAGCCTGCCTGGTCTGGGGCCCAACCTGTAATCCCACCTATTTGGGAGGCCAAGGCAGGAGGGTGACAAGTCAGGACTGGCCTAATCAACTTTATTGAGACCCTGTCTCACATGTGAAGTTAAGGCTGGGTATGATGGTGTACAGCTTTAACCCCAGCACTCGGGAGGCAGAGGCAGGCAGGTCTCTGTGAGTTTGAGGCCAGCCTGATCTACAGAGAGAGTTTCAGGCTAGTTAGGGCTACACAGAGAAACCTTTCTGAAAAGAAAGAGAAGTGGGGAAGAGAGAGAGACATAGCTCAGTGCTCTGTCCTTAGGTCCTATCCCTAAGGCCCTTGGTCCAGTCGAAGTATTCCAAAAGCCAACCCACTGTAGAAGGCACACCCTACCGTCTTATTAGAGATGCTCTTCACAAGAGTGGCGAGGCCTAGGAAGAGTGCTCTATAAAAGTGTGCTCTAAAAAACTCAAAACTTAGCAGACTCCCTCTAAACAGTAAGAGGAATTCTTATGTTAATCTACCAGAAATAATCTGCTTTTATGGCATTTTAATTTGTAAAATTAAACATTAACGTGTATTTTTTAGGAGCTATGAAGGGATTAGTGTTCCTAGATACTAAATTATTACCCAGTTGGGTCAATAACATTCAAGTCTAATTTTTTAAGTCTATAGAATTTAATATAAAATTTATATGAACAGGTTTATGTAAATGCTAGCTAGGAGTTTTATACTTTATAAACTTTACATATACAGGTTTATATAAACTTGGCTTTGGATAAACATAAACTTAGTCTAGTAATATTTAAGGAGCATAGGTTACGGACTGAGTTTTATAGCCAAGTTAGGCAGTGGATGAGTGTTGGCCCTGCCACTGCTGGGGATTGAGCGCAAGACCTCATGGCTGGCAGTCAAGCACTGCACACTGAGTTACATCCCCCAGTGGTGAGCGTCTGCTCTGTAGAACCACGTCCCGGCACGCAGAGCTGCTTCCTGGCTTCAGGAAAGACTCGATAGGGGAAATGAGAAGTGAGAAGAATTAGGAAACAGCATGGAGGACTTGCCAAGGTATTGCATGAAGGGAGAGCACTTCGGGAGGTGCCGTCGGGGAGGGGGTTGGTGGAGGCTTTGGAGGAATGGGTGCTGGGATGTTAGAGGACAGCCAGGACAAAAGAGTGCTGGGTGCTGGGTTGGAGATTAACCCCGAGGAAATGTGGAAAAACAATTATTGCCATCTCTTAGGAGCACTGGGTGATGAGCCACAAGGCTCGTGCTTTAGACCGTCACAGACAGTCATTTCAAGGTCGAAGTAAAAATGAAGATGTTTTAAACTATTTGTTATTTTTACTCGTGTATGTGCCTGGGTGAGCTTATGTGCACCATGTGTGTGCGGGTGCCTGTGGAGGCAGAGGGCCTCAGATCCCTTGGAACTGGAGTTACAGGCGGTTGTGAGCTGCCTGATGTGGGTGCTGGGAACCGAACCCGGGTCCTCTGCAAGAGCAGTAAGTGCTCTTAACCGCTGAGCCATCTCTCCAGCCCCCAAACCTAATTCTTAAAACACTTTCTTTAGATACTGAGGACAGCATGAATGATCATGAAGATACAAATGGTTCAAAAGAGAGTTTCAGAGAACAAGATATTTACCTTCCAATTGCAAATGTGGCTAGGATAATGAAAAATGCCATACCTCAAACAGGAAAGGTAACGTAGGGGAGACTTGGTCTGCCTTTGCTTTTGCAGGGGGAGGGAGAGGGAATGGAAACTGTAAGACACGTGTCCATAGTGAAATCAGAAGTAGCTAGCTATTGATTTCGGTCCCCAGCCTTTCAGCACATCAGGTTTGTTTCTGACTACTTGGCTACTGAACAGTGGTCTGTCTCCAGTCCCCTCACCTTCCCACATGCCCCGGACATCCAGTGTCAGTGACGTTAGGTGGCAGTGGACTGAAAGGTATGATAAGATTTTCAAAACACCTTGGTATTTGCAAACAGCTGTTTTCCTTTTTATGCAAATGGAGCCCATCTGTACCTCAGCTGACACACAGTAGCTTGTCTTAGAGCAACTCCTTGTATGAAACATTCCTCAGCCAGGTGTGGTGGCACTTGCTTTTAATTCCAGCATTTGGGGAGCAGAGGCAGAAGGATTGCCAAGAGTTCAAGGGCTACATAGCAAGTTCCATACCAGCCTTGGCTACATAATGAGACCTTGTGTCATAAAACAGACAAACCTCATCACTCAGCTTATCACTTGGTCTGAGGTAAATTTCCTACTTTATATATTGCTTTATATATAAAACATATGCATATACATTAACCTTTTCCATTATTTTTATAAACCTTTTGAAAGTAAAACTTTCAAATAAATATAATGATATTACATTACTCACACTGTAAGTATGAGATATTCCTCATGTTTTAGAGCAGAGGAATTGTTCCAGACTTGCTTTTAAGTAGCTCCTGCCTCTTACTAAAACCCCAGCCATCTGGGCCACCAAGCAGCTGAAATGTGGCTGGTCTAAAAGGACTAGTGCTGTAACAAACCCACCAGATTCCAGAGGCCTGGTGTGAGGAGGACCATGGAAATACCTCGTATTAAATTGATTACGTGTTTCTGCTATATGTGTGTGTGTGTACACATATGTATGTGTATATATGCTCCGTAGTTAACGTGGCTTCCGATGGAAAGAAATACAGAATTACACACTTCGCTTGCATCCCATTGTTTTGTTCAATGCATTGTACAACTCTCATTTACTTTCTCCACCGAGTAAAATGGGTGTGGAGGTAAATGACAGTATGTATGCTCGTGTGCGCAACTGCATATATGTACACATACCACGGAACATGTGTAAAGGGTAGAGGACAACTTACGGTGTTCACTTCTTTCCTCCCATCATTTGGGCCCAGGGGACCAAACTCAGTTGCTCCGGTTTGGCAGCCGGCACCCTTAGCTGCTGAACCATCCCGCCAGCACCCAGTGACAGTAATTTTTCAGGAAGGTCTATTTCATTTTCACTAGTAGACCCCCGACCGTTACTTACCTGTTTATGTGTGTTTGCATGTATGTATTGAGACGGGGCCTTACTGTGTAGCTATGGCTGGCCTGGAACTGTTGTGTAGCCCAGGCTGGCCTCTACTTCTACCTCTCAAGGATTAAAAGCATTCACTACCATGCCCAGCAGACCTCAGAATTTGAAGAGAAGACTTCGTCATAATGGTGTGGAGGGTATATGCTGTTGTAGGCAATATTCAGAACCCATATTTTTTCTAGCCCCAATAGTTTAAAAAAGAAAAAAAAATCAGTATTTTATTCCTAAGACTTTTGTGAATTCAGTTTTTGTTTTTTTTCTGAACTTTTTTTTAAGCATTTTATTTATTTTGTGTGTATTAGTGTTTTGTCTGAAATGTATGTCTGTGCACCTTGCCCATACTTGGTGCCTGAGGTGGCCAGAAAAAGGAGTCAGATGCCCCGGAACTGGAGTTACAGATGGTTGTGAGCCACCATGTGGGTGCTGGGAATTGAACCCACATCCTCTAGAAGAGCCGCCAGTGCTCTTAACCACTGGGTCAACACTTCAGGTTTTTTGGGGCGGCAGGGGGTGGCGTTTATTTTGTATGTCCTATTCACAGACATGCTCCCCGAGTCTCAGCCCGATGTGCTCAGTGCAGCCGTACCGGGTTGGCCTTCCTGCGTCCCTGGGGTGGTAAGCTACTCAGTGGTGGCTCTCCACCATCTCCGGCTGGCTGCTGTGACAGTTGCAGAAGTTTTCTCTCTTTTATGTATGTGTTCCTTCTGCTCATTCTGACTCTGAGTTGGCTATTACCAACAACGGTTAATATGTAAGGGGCTGAAGTTTAGGCATCACCAGCTCCGGGAACGTGGCTCCAGAGGTGGAGTGCTGGCCTAGCAAGCAAGAAACCCTGGGCTTTTCAAACTGGGCATGGTGGCGCACGCCTGTAGCCCAACACTTGAGAGGTAGAGGCAGAAATAGAGGTCAGGTCATCCTTGGCTGCGTAAAGAGCCCGGCCTGGAGACATGAGACCCTGGGTAGCAGAGGTGTCTGTCAGTGTGGTATGCTCTGGGCAGCGTTTTGTTTTCACGGGCAGAGATGGCGCACACCTTTAATCCCAGCACTTGAGAAGCAAGGGCAGGCAGATCTCTGTGAGTTCGAGGCCAGCCTGGTCTACAAAGCGAGTTCCAGGACAGCTAGGACTGTTACACAGAGAAACCCTGTCTCAAACAATCGAAGAAAAAAAAAAAGGTGATGCATTTCCTACCAATTTACCTATGGCTTTTTTTTCCTCTTCAGATTGCAAAAGATGCCAAAGAGTGTGTTCAGGAGTGTGTGAGTGAGTTCATAAGCTTCATAACATCCGAGGCAAGCGAACGCTGTCATCAGGAGAAGCGGAAGACGATTAATGGGGAGGATATTCTCTTCGCCATGTCTACTCTAGGCTTTGACAGCTATGTGGAACCTCTGAAACTGTACCTTCAGAAGTTCAGAGAGGTAAGTGCCGTGGCCGCGGTGCTATGCCGGGGAAAGCGACAGCCACCATCAGCTCGGTGTTAGACCATGTCACCTCAGATGCTTTGCAGCAAATCGTGTGACATTTCCAGTAGTGTGAGATGTGTAAGATTACAGTATTTTAAATACCAATTCTTTACTTCTTTCCTGTTTTGTTACAAACTTTAGCAGGTGAATAGTGATTAAAAGGATTCTGGGTTTATGCTGCCAGGGGGAGAACACTGAAATAGTTTAGGCTTTGGTTCCTCATCTGTAAAGAGAGACTTACAGCACTTCCACTATAGAATTATTGAAAAGATTAAATGGTGGACAGAGCTGCTGCACTAAGTGAGGAGCCGTCGGTCAGTGTGGGACTTCTCAGATGACCAGAGGATGGTGTGACCATCCCCTGGTGTGCACACACATTATACACGTCTGCTGTCATCACTTGGCACCTTAGTTTTTGAGACAGGCCTCCTTGACCAGGAGCCCGCTAATGGGCTGGTCGGCTGGCCAGAAGCCCCAGAGACCCTTCTGTCTGCCTCCCTGGCACTGGTTACAGCTCTGAAGTGGGTTGTGAGGTCTCTGAACTCGGGTCCTCCTGCTTGTTGGGAAAAAGCATCTTAAGGGCTCAAGTCCCTCCCTGAAATTGGTGGATGTTTGCATGGAATGAGTAAAAGTGGGGAAACTGTAAGTCACAGTACTCTCCTAAATACTTCCCACAATACTTTGCTACTGAAGAGTACCACAGACCCAGAGAGCGGCTGGAACTTTGGAGGTCTCTGGTTCAAACAAATCTGTAGTTGGGAATTTTAAACACTAAGCTTGGAGCTTCCCAGTGTTTCCCACCTGGCCGTACACACTGATGACGACACACAAACAGGCCGTAAAGAGTTAATAAAACATTCTGTCATGTCATAGTTTTCTAACTGAGGCTTCCTGTTTTGGACATCACGCTCTCACTTAGAAACAGTTGAATGTGAGCACTTGTTTGGGCGTCTTCATTCCCTAGGCCATGAAAGGAGAGAAGGGCATTGGTGGAGCGGTCTCCGCTACAGATGGGCTAAGTGAGGAGCTCACAGAAGAGGCATTTAGTAAGTACTTGACACGCTGCTGCTGGGGAGTGGGCCGCTGAGGCGCCGCTGAGGCTTGGTGCTAAGCGACTTGTCGGGGACCTGCTCTAAGTGACCGCTTCACGTCCATGTCCTTGGTGAAGTCGGTGAGTGATGTGTGCAGATTTGAACTGGGAAGACAGACACCTCGACCTTACAGTAACGATTACACTCATTCTCCTTGTTTCGCGTTTGAGTGAAGACTTCTGAGAGGAGTATTGAGAATTACAGCTCATGACATAAAATTGTGTGATTTAAATGTCAACACGAGACACTTCATCTACGAGACTCATGATGCTCAGTCCTGTGTTGCTCCGGCCACGCCCAGTGGTGAGGCTAGGTCTGAGCATGACTCGGAAACTGTTGCTGAGTACAGTGTAGAGATGTGAGGCCGTGAATTGGAAGGCACAGTAGGGAAAAAATGTGACTTTTATTCTTAGAGGACTTTTTAAAAAAAAAATAGGAAGTTTATGATTTTTCACAGGATTATATTCTGCATATATGGGAGAACTGTAATGGGACATTAATAGCATTAAACTAAGATTGAGGCCAAGAGAGTAAGATTATTTCCCCTTTAACTTTTTTTTTCTCCTTCCTTTAGCTAACCAGTTACCAGCTGGCTTAATAACTGCAGATGGTCAACAACAAAACGTTATGGTTTACACAACGTCCTATCAACAGGTACGGTACCGTCTGCACCTCACAACTTCAAAAGCACATGATAGTTACTGTAATAAAATGGTTTTCTCCAAATATATATTACTGTCAGAATTCCTTAATGATGAAAGCATTTCCCAGCTGCTCAGTCTACATGGAAGGTGACGTAGCTCTGAGGCTAGCTGGTATGGGAACAACCCCCTCCTGCTGCCTGTTTGGTGGATGAAATAGACACATTACTTGTAACTTTTTTTCTTTTTCTTTTTTTTTTTTTTGATTTTTTGAGACAGGGTTTCTCTGTGTAGCTTTGCGCTTTTCCTGGATCTTGCTCTAGACCAGGCTGGCCTCGAACTCACAAAGATCCGCCTGGCTCTGGCAAATTATTTTCTGTTTTTTTTGGGTTTTTTTTTTTTTTTTTTTTTTTTTTTTTTTTTTTTGAGACAGGGTTTCTCTGTGTAGTTTTGGTGCCTGTCCTGGCTCTGCCTCTCAAGTGCTAGGATTAAAGGCGTGCGCCACCACCGCCCCTTGAAACTTTTCAAGATCTTACTTTCTATTTTCCAATCCTAGATTTCTGGTGTCCAGCAAATTCAGTTTTCGTGATCTGAAGAAGTGATGGAAGCGGGCTGTACAGATAGTCCGACCAAGTCTGGAACAGAGGCGTCGGGAGGAAGTGAGGGGAAGACGCCTCTTTGTACAATATGTAGCTGTAATGTAGCTTCCTGACGCTTGACTAATTGAGGTGTTAATTCTGACTTGAGAATCTTTTTCATGAATGATTTTAAAGAAAAAATTGGATTTTAAAGGTATTAAAATATTTTTGTTTTGTACGAGAGTTTGTTGCTCTGTATGACGCCTGTATGCATTGTATATTGCAATTTATTACTGTCAGAGATTTGTAGACAGTTTCTTATTTTCATATTGAATCATGTTATTTTGTAATTCAAGTAAGCAGCTGGGTTAATTCATGATGTTTGCCCTTTTAATAAAGTATAAGGGTAGAGTTCATTTTGAATGAAAGTTGCCTTTATTATAAATTTGAGTTTGTCCTGGCTATATACTATCTTGCATGATAACCTAGCTAGATTTTTAGAATTTATTTATTGAAATTAATTTTTTTGGTAAAAGTCATAGCTTAAGCAGTGTCTTTTTTTAATGTAATTGAATAATTAAGTTGGATGCAGAAGCAAGTATTGTCTGACCTATAAACTTGGTGCCCATCACTCTCCACACCTCTTCAGGTAGCTCTAGTTACTATCATACGTGTTAGAATTCATTCTCACTCGATGTAGTCCCAGCACCCTGAAGTGGTCCCTTTCTTAAGTATTACAGTGTCCTCGTCAAGAGGGATGTTTTTAGTCCATTGATAATGTCATATTACCCTTTTCACTGAAAGGTCAGATTTCCTGTTGAGCTGTGAGAACCAGAACAGTGGGTGTGAGTGTGTGCAGACGTTTTACGTGGATGAGTGAACACACAGGAGAGCAGTGAGGGCTGTGGATCATGTGACACGGGAGCCTTGTGGCGCTGTCATGCTGTCTGCAATAAACTCATGTTAGATGATGTTGCTTTGTACAGCTTAGCAGTGTGTGCTTAGGTTCCTTTTTAAAGTAAAGATTTCTATTTTCTCATCTATTCTTTTTAGTAATATTTGAGTTTTTGTGTACGTAGAGGTGGTAGTTTTAGCTCTATCAGAAATGGCTTATTGTACACTTTGTCCAGAAGGAAATTTGTGGGACTCCAATGGATGAAGGAGAAAATTGCCTAGATACAAACTGAATGATAACAGCCACTTTGCCAGGAGTCTTGGGGACATAGCTGGCTATTCACAGATTAACTAACCCTCCTCTCCTCCCCCCTTTCCATAATAACCTTCATTGTAGACAATGCACATAGGAAAGAAAGGGAGAGGATGGTTAAGCAAAATCAACAGCCACCCTACTGTGTTGAAATAACCAATGTTAATATTTTGATAAATTCATTTGTCCTTTTACTTTGCTAAATATGTATATTTTTATAAAATGGGCTCCTGTTGTGCACACTGTTTTGTAACTGGCTTTTTCACTTAACAATATATTGTGAACATCTTCCCCAGGTTGTGCATGGTCTTCTGCATCATTTTTACTGGGTTTTTATTCTGTTGTATGACTGAATCATGATTAATTTATTTAATCACCTATTGGAAATTTTAACTTTTCATCTCTCCATAGTTATAAATAGCACTTCACTGAATCTTGTGTATATCGTAACTTTTCTTGAAATAAATTCTTAGAAGTAGAACTGCTGGGATACCAGATACACAAAGCAGGAAGGTTTTGCTCCTTGTGTGTGGGTTCACTTTTGGAATGTGTCCTACCCAGACACTGTCATCACTTCACTGACACAGTGTGAGACTTGGGCATCAGACCATCTTGACAACTCTTTAAAGGTTAAGAATAAAGATAAAAAATAAATTACCATTTTTAAGTTTAAAGCATACATCAAAATAGGATTTTGAACCTGATTGTGAGGGATACCTTTTAGGGCAAAAGCAGGTCAACTCAGGGTCATATTGCCTCCATATTCATGCAGGAAAGAAAACAGGCATTCTGTGCGTGCCTGATACAAGTCCTTCATGCTCAGTTAGTGTTAGCTTCATGTTCATCCTGGCTCACATCTGATACCATCCTTAAGTGTTTGTTAGCCTAAAATAGTTTTATGATTTTGTAAATACTCCTTTTCTGATTAAAAGTGACTTGCGGTTTCAGTGATTTGAGTTACAAGTGGCATAAGGGGCTTAAGTTAGCCTGATTTTGGTACTTGGTATAGTAGTGTATGTTGCACGAATCCTAAATGGTCTTATAATAAAAACCCAGAGCCAGATATTGGGGTGAATGCTGAAAGATCAGGGAGACAAAGGAACAGGCCACAGCCATGTCTCACCATGCCAACTCCACGCCCAGCCATTTCACTTCCTATCTCAACCTTGCTAGTTAATGGATCTCTGCCTCCTGAGTGCTAGGATTAAAGGTGTGTGGCACCACTGCCTGACCTCTATGTTTAACTCTATAGCTGGCCTTTTCCTCTGATCTTCAGGCAGATTTTATTTGAGTACAACAAAATGTTACTACATTTCCCCATTTTTGTCTAAAATAATAAAAGAAGGTGGTAACTAATATAAGAAAAATTATATACAATAAGTACAAGAACTATATATAATATATAAAGCCAAGAATTACATCAACAATGTCCAATCCATTGACATTTCATGGATTCAGAGAAAATACTCTATTATGGTGAGTCTAAAATGTACCTAATTCACTTTCTTTTTTTTCTAATTCACTTTCTATCCTAACTTGTATTACTAACCCAAAACTATATTTTGATGTCTTTCAAACTTATAAACTTCACACCTCTTTAGTGAGTTTCTTTTCTGAATTTGTTAACAAGGAAAACTATTAACTAGTCTTCAACTTCATCAAAGACCTGAGAAAGAAAGAATACTACCTAAGTAAACAGGAAGAGCAGGCAAGTGACTTCTAAAAAATGTGAGAAGTGACAGGAACAGCTGGCTGCCTGGATAGTCACCCAAGGTTCCTCTGCAACGTTCGGGCATCCATCTTCGGCCTACAGGTCTGGCAAATCTGACAGACTTATCTGTGAAGCAGGATTTTCTGAAGGGCTGTCCTACTTTGGCTTGGCAGGGTTTGGCAGTCCTTTTTTTGTGTCCTGCTCATCCCATTTGGACAGCATACACTGTCAGCAGTGGAGGCAAAAGCATTTTCTTGCATAGTGGCTAACTTGCCACAAAGAAAGTAAACTCCATATGGAGTTTCTTCGATGCCCATCATTGCTCTGAAATAGATTGGTGCTGCCAGGAGCAGACATGTCTCATAGTCATAAAAAAAAAAAAAAAGAATCTATGTTACTAAAACATCTTAAATGCCATATTCTGTAGCTCTCTGAAGTGTTTGAAGATGACCTGTCTACCTAAAATATATCTGTTGGACCTTGAAAACATACCTAATATGACTACAAGTTTGATTTTAATAGGTAACTATTAACTTGTATTTCTTTATATCCTAAATAGTTGGTAATAATAACTTTCAAGGACTAGCAATTTGCATTACATTGTTAAACAAGCTGTATAGATACAATACCTTGAACAAGAGTAGAAATACATGTACAGTATGTTCCAACAAAAATAATCTCAACTTTGTATCAATATACACAATTTGTATCCAAAATATCCAATCCAATGTAAAATATTTAAAACTAGTAGTTGCTTTTTTAAAGTAGATTCAATAATCTACCTTTTTATCATATCCATATTCTTTTCTTTTTAAAGGAGATTTAATTACCCTTTTATCCTATCCTATCTTTTATGATATCCTATCATATCTGTATCTTTTTTTCAGAGTAGATTCAATAATCTACCTTTTATCTTATCATACCTATATTTTTTCTTTTTAAAACAAGAACTCCTTTGTTTAGCTTTTTTCCTATTACCAATAACAACTTGTAATAAACCACCAAAATAATGACAAATATATTATGGATGACAGAATTTATTAAGATATAAATTGAAATCCCAGCACTCGGGAGGCAGAGCCAGGCGGATCTCTATGAGTTCGAGGCCAGCCTGGGTTCCAAGTGAGTTCCAGGAAAGGCGCAAAGCTACACAGAGAAACCCTGTCTCGAAAAAAACCAAAAAAAAAAAAAAAAAAAAGATATAAATTGAGGAAATACACTCACAATTAAGAACGGAGTAAACAGCACAAAGTCATCCCCTGATCTGATTGGGAGCAAATCCATCTCGCAGGTAGGAGCAGGGAGAAGGGGCATGTGACCCTTCTCCAACTCCTTATCAGAAGTCATGTACAACAACAGGATGCACTGCCAGACAGCCCAAGGTCACGGGCAGAGCAAATACCACTACACAAATATCCATAACTTACTGAATGACTAAAAACCACCTACCCCTTGGGGTTGGGGATTTAGCTCGGTGGTAGAGCGCTTGCCCAAGCGCAAGGCCCTGGGTTTGGTCCTCAGCTCTCAAAACAAAACAAAAACTACCCACCCCACCTCTTGTCAATGTGGATGTCATTGTCTTAAATTTACTTCCTGCTGTCTGGGGATGAAGGCATCTTAGGGGATCCTGAAAAGAAAATTTTGGGTTAATTGTCAAGTCTTGGAGGTTAATTCCTTTCCTTGGTAATTTTTTTGGGGGGTGGTTCTCCTTTTTTGGATGCTTATTTGTCCAAAGGTCTTTAAATTCCTCAAGATGATTTTTGGTTTGGTTTGGTTTGTTTTTTTCCTGGAGTAATAAAAACAAAACCGTGCCCCAACCCTAACTTTGAGGAGGTTCCAAATCTAATCTGTATCATATTTGCTTTATGATTTCTCCTGAAATTTTTGTTCTCTCCTATAGCTATTCTATCATTCAGAGCAGTATGGGAATTTACAATAGGCATTAGGTTATTTAATTGCTCTGGGAAGGGGCTTCTTCCACGATGACCAGAAAGGACTGAACAGAATTTGACATGGGGGCCTGCCAGGGGCCCTCAGGAGTTTCCCCAACAGCAAAGGATTACCTTGTCTGTCCCTCGTTGATCTACATTCGTTAGTGCAGTGTCTGCCTTTGCTACACCTTCTGCATAATCCAGAGGTGAGGGGCTTATATTGGGATTATTCCTTGAAAAAAATTATTTCTAGGAATGCCCTGTTTACAGTCCTTTTTTTAGGTGTCCTTGTTTACTGCAATTGAAACATTTGACATTACTATTTTTCTTCAAACCTCTGGAAATCACCTCTCCTATCCAAGCATAATCATGGTCCTGAGATTCAATATTGATTGTATCTCAGATCCATTCCTCCAATGGTGCTGATCTTGCCTTTACCGGCCTAATTACCCTTTTGCATTGTGCATTAGCATTTTCAAAAGCCAGAGATTCAATTATTTGTCTAGCTTCTGAATTTGGTATCATTCTGTTTACTGCTGAAGACAGCCTTTGTAAGAAATCAGTGAAGGTTTCTTCTGGGCCCTGTATAACTTTAGTAAATGATTCAATTTTCTTTCCTACTTCTTCAATTCTGTCCTAATTGTTCAAGGCTGCTGTGCAGCATAAAGTAGGGTCATCATATAAAGATTGTCTTTGTATATCAGCATAACTGCCCTCTCCAGTAAGTTGGTCTTAGGAGATTTCCATACCTTTAGCCCTACTTTTTTGTTGTTCAATGGTCTTAGCCTCATCCTTCCACCAGATCCTCCATTGTAATTGGGGACCAGCCTCTTAGACTGCTGTAACCAAATCTCTCCAGTCTTGAGGAATAATTCTATTGCAAGTTGACCATGAGTTTAACATCTGCTTCACAAAAGGTGAGTGCATATCATAGGAGACTATCGCTTCTCAAATTTCCTCAAATCTAACATTTGCACAGGAGTCCAGTCAGCTCTTACACAGCCTTGGGGATATCTATCATTTGGCAGTTCCTGTAAGGATACTGGATAAATTAAGGTTGACTGTTTGAAAGCCTTAGGTTGTTCCTCTGTAACCTTATAATGCAATGTTGAAATTGTTTCTCCCTTAAATTCCTCTGACTGCCGGGTGTTGGTGGCGCACGCCTTTAATCCCAGCACTCGGGAGGCAGAGCCAGGCGGATCTCTGTGAGTTCCAGGCCAGCCTGGTCTCCAAAGCGAGTTCCAGGAAAGGCGCAAAGCTACACAGAGAAACCCTGTCTCGAAAAACCAAAAAAAAAAAAAAAAAAAAAAAAAAAATTCCTCTGACTGGGTCTGAGTATCTCTATGATCTATCTGTATTAATAAGCTTTTCTAAGACTTATATCTTGGCACTCATATCAACCAACTTAGTACTCATATAAACCAACTTTTTTAGGGATAAAATAAGAATAATCAAACCGATAATGTTTATAATTGACATTACGTCAATCCCATCTAAGTTAATTATCCTCTCATTTAATTGTTCCATTTTTCAGGCTGTCGAGTGTGTTATCAAACAGAGACCAAACTCCTTCCATTATAATAGTTTCCCTTTTTTTAAAAAGGGGGGGTTCGTGGCTGCAGGAGGTAAGTCTCTGCGCTGCTGATGTCATGAGACTGAGACTAGGAAGCCCAGTATGGCTCCATTTCTGGCGCTCGGAATCTTTAAGCTTTCTTAGGCCTATGTGGATCAGTGCTCCACGTTGGGCACCAAACGTCCCACCTAGCCCCTCGGTCCAGATGAACCTCTCCCACCCAAGCTCTCAGCCACTTGTAATCACTCAGAGGCTTATATTAATTACAAACTGTATGACCTATGGTTTCAGCTTCTGGCTAGCTAGTCTTTCATCTTAAATTAACCCATTCCTATTAATCTATACGCTGCCACATGGCCACGGTGTTACCAGTCTGCTGGCATCTTGTTGCTCCTTCAGTGGCTGGTTGGCATCTCTCTGGACTCTGCCCTTCTTTATCTCTACTTGGATTTCCCACCTGGCTGTAAGCTTTCTTGCATAGGCCAAAACAGCTTTATGATCCAGTGGGAGCCACACATACAGCATACAAAAAGACATCCCACAGCAGGTATAGAAGCTGTTATTTATTTCTCTCCTCCCATGTTATATGTATACATTATTCTCCTTTCATGAAAACATGCCTTACTACCTTGGTGAGCTAAAGAAATCCAGTTACCTTTAATATTCTAATTATATATACTCATGAGGTTCTATCTCAAATTTCTATAGTTGAGCAGTGAGACAGACAAAAGAAGCCAAAGACTGGCAGGATAGCTTAGTGTGTAAGGGCATTTGCTGCCAAGACTGACCCGAGTTCAATCCCTGGAACCCACGCAGGGGAAGAAGAGAACTCTACAGGATGTCTTCTGACCTTAAAACATGTGCTGTGGCACTGTATGCTCTTTTTCTCTGTCTCTGTCTTTCTCTCTGGTGCACACGCACACACAATGTGCAATTTTTAAAAATGCACAATTCTATCTTTTGCAAGATGTAAATATATATAGTTCTCTTGTTACTTTATATAAAATATGCCTTCAGTCACTCCTGAAGTTAGGCAAAACCTTAGTTCTTTCAGTTTCTGGATAGTATGGTGGCATCAAGATCAACAGAGTTCAAGGCCAACCCCAACCTCCAAGTCATCCCAGTTTAGGGTCTGTGAGAGTCTTTAGAGTCACAACTGCAGATGACACTGGAATGTGTTATTTCTCTGGTTTCTGGCCACTGCCTGTGAAGACAAAGACTTGCCTAAAAGTATGGCTCTGGCTCCCTGACTTGTTCAGATGGCTCCCTTCAGCACTGCACACTGCATAGAAACTCAGGGCACGTCATGCATTAGTACTGACTCCTCAATCTACAACAGATGGCATGCTCTTTTTGTCCCTTTTATGTATATTATATAATTCATGGCAGTAGCAAGTTTTTGTCTTAGTTTTTTGCCTTACTTTCTGTACTTAGTCTATGAGTGAAAGGTAGTTCTGAATCTTGAACACTGAACAGTCAGTTGAAACAAGTAAACTGGGGCCAGGAAGATGACTGACTCAGCAGGTACAGGTGCTTGCCCCCAAGGCTGGAGACTGAGTTAAATCCACGACCCAAGGGATGAGGGAAGAGGGCAGATTTCTGGAGGGTTGTCTTGACTCCACTCACACGCAGATAGTCACACATGCACATGCACACACAAATAAATGTAACAAAACAAGTTTCTAGGCAAGAACAAGGCATAAGCAGTACCTACATGCCAAGGAAGCTCATTCACATATGAGAAACCAAAGCCAGTTGAGCATGGTGGCACACTGCCAAAGGGCCCAGCACTTGTGAAGGTGAGGCAAAAGACAGCTTGGCAACAATAAGATGCTTGCTCAGAACAAAAACACGAGGGGCTGGAGAGAGGGCTCCGTGATTAGGAATAATTCATATTCTTGCAGAGGACTCCCATGTGGTTCCTGGCATGCTCACAACTACCTGTAACTCCAGATCCAGGGGATCTGACAACTGCGTTCCCACCAGCACCTGCACACAAACACATCCCCTCTCCCCAATTTAAAACACAAAAACACTTTGGAAAACAAAGCAATCAGCAGATGATAGCATGCAAGGGAATATTTAATGGAATGCCAGTGCTACTTCCTACTCTGGCAAAAATAACTTGGAAAATGTTTCCTTGGGGCTGGGGAGATGGTTCAGTAGTTCCATGCTTGCCCCTCATGCATGAGGCCAAGTTAGTTCACAGGAGTCCTGTAAACTGGAAAGGCAGGACATGCCTGCAATTCCAGTACTGGGAAGGTGAAGACAGGATCCCTGGCCAGTGAGAGGTCCTTTTGTTGCATTTTCTCACCTACTCTAAGTAGGATTCCCCCAAACTGCAAGTGCTAACTTACAGTCAGTGTTTCCCAGACTTCTATAAAGACTACAAATGCCCTATAGTGCTGGCTATCATGTCTGAGGCCTGTAATCCCTGCACTTGGCAGGCAGAGGTAGAAAGATCAAGAATCCAAGGTCACCTTTGGCTGTATACCAAGTTGGGGCCAGCTCGGACTAGATGAGAGAGAACTGTCTCAAAAAGCCAAACAAACCTGCAAGTATGTGTTTTTCTACTTGTATCAACAGTAAGTTACATCTTCAGACTTCATCTGGGAAGCAGCCTAGACAATAAAGCTTCTCTTTAAGAACTCCAAACACCGAATAACAAAGGAAGGTAAAATAATATACAAGTCTTTTAGGGTTGATGGAGTGCCTCCTCAGTGGGCAGTGTACCTGAGTTTGATCCCTGCCTCCTCAGTGGGCAGTGTACCTGAGTTTGATCCCTGCCTCCTCAGTGGCAGTGTACCTGAGTTTGATCCCTGCCTCCTCAGTGGCAGTGTACCTGAGTTTGATCCCTGGGACCCACCAGATGAAAGTTGAGAACTCCATGTACAAGCTGTCCTGACCTCCACACTGGAACTGTGGCACTCATGCAATAATACATGTGCATAAGCTGTATTGTTAAAAAATTCCTTTAAAAATGTATATGACATAAAAGCCGGTTTTCAGAAATGACGTGGAAATGGGAAAACTTTGGTAAGTCAACACTGAAGTTTGTGTCTCTATCCCCAGAGGTGTTAAGCCCTGCAGACTTGGAAACAGTAGCCAGGCTGGACATAAGGCAGACATAGGCTGAAGTCTGAAAACTACCACTGTAGGAATGTGAGCAGGCTAGGAACATCTCTTAATTTTGGTGCTGGATGGAGAGGCATAAATTGCCACTCTCAAAACATTCATAATAGGCCACTCCTCAGTTTATTATTCAAAATGAAAAACCATCAAGCTAATAAATAATTTGAAGGAGTCTCAAGCTAACAGCCTTTGGATGTCTGGAAAAGCAAGTAGATTCTCTTAGGGATTTTCAACTTCAGTCTGACTCAAATCATCCTTAGTTGTCAAGGAAGATACCAGATACTCAAGACAAATGGCACCATGAATAAAAGACAAAATCCTTCAGATAAACAAGATTATCACATAGAATATGAACAGGGAAAATGATGTTTAAAGAAACAAACATAAAAAAGGAACAAAAGATTGCAGAAAAGATTTGTAAACCAACTAGAACTTGTAAGAAAAAATAAAATAATTGAAAATTAAAAAACAACCCTCTAGGAGACAAGGCCATTGTCCACTACACTTCAAGTCTCCGGAGTTCTGGCATATGGACCGATGCCTGGTGTCCCAGAAAGGCCACACCAAGGTATGACTAGGGTGATCTCATGTGCCCACGGAAGCACTGGGCTGGTTGCTCTCGTCTCTAGCCACAGACTCCTCTTGAGAACCCTGTAGTCTTCATTCTAAGACAGGCAGTCACTACTCTGGTAGTGGGACAGTATGGTGACCCAGGGCTGACTTGTGAGGTGCCACTTCTGAGTTGATCTGGGCCGTGCCTGAGGGCTTCCTGCAGTATGGTAGGTCCACTTAGAGGAAGTACTAGGTATGGGGGCATGACTTGGAGGTCCCTTGGTGAGTTGTGTGTCCTGGAGTCCAACTTTTGCCTGCTGCAGACCTACCTCACTCAAGGCCTTGGGTGGGACATGCCCTAGTCCATATGGAGAAAGACATGACCTCCACATGCCTAAGACTAGAATTAAACTAAAAAGACAATTTATGTTTAAGACTTAGGAATAAATCAGCCTATAATCACAACAAAAACAGAATAAATCATTTAATTTTTAAAACTTTCTTGGCCTCCAGGTGGTGGGAGGCAGCACTTAGGAGGCAGAGGCAGGTGGATTTCTTTGAGTTCCAGCTAGCCAGGGTTACACTGTATCACAAAGAAAATGCAAGGGCACAACTGCGGGGCCCATAATGACACCAGGATGGGAGAATTCTAAACTCAGATGGCGGTTAATCTCTGGAAAAACAGAGGGCTGGTTCCAAATGTTCCTATCATGAAACTATTATGGTGATGACAGCGTGTCACAGCACAAGGGCAGACAGACCAGTGGACCCAGTAACACTAAATCCAGGCCCTGACTAAATGTATGTGCTCAACTGGCTTTGAAAACACACTTATAGAAACCAGGGATAAGAGACTATTTCCCCCTTTAGTTTTTATAAATTCTTTGAGAATCATGTACAACCTGTTTTCAGTTTTGGTTTTAGGGTTTGTTTGGTTTGGTTTTTTGTTGTTGTTTTTCTCTTTGGAGATGTCATGGAATTCACTATGTAGACCAGGCTGGCCCCAAACTCAGAGATCTGCTTGCCTCTTGTATCCTAGTGCTGGGATTAAAGGCGTGCACCACCATGCCCAGCTTCCATTTTTATCATCTTCACTAGCCTTTCCCAAACCTACCTCCACCTCATACCCACCCAACTTTGTAGCCTTTAAAAAAACAAACAAGGCTAGAGAGATGGCTCAGAGGTTAAGAGCACTGGCTGTTCTTCCAGAGGTCCTGAGTTCAATTCCCAGCAACCACATGGTGGCTCACAACCATCTGTAATGAGATCTGGCTCCCTCTTCTGGCCTGCAGGGATACACGCAAACAACACTGTATACATAATAAATAAATCTTTAAAAAAATAAAAAATATTAAAAAAAAAAAGAAAAAAAACACATTTAAGTACAGTTTGTGCTGGCCATATACTCTTGGATGCAGAGCCTTCCACTAAAGTGTGGTTGACCCTGTTTTAAAAAAGAAAAATGGCAAATTGAGTCCATCAACGAACTAAGAATTAAAGGTTAGTTTAGTATTTTAGAAAGAACAGTCATGTATGTACACATGCAGAGAGCAGTGAAACTCAACAACTATTCACAACCAAGTACCAGCATCTACAGTGGAGAGGACTTCCTCAACCAGGACAGGCGAGTGAGAACACACTTCCAACTGTGAAGCATTCAAACGCCTTAACCCAGCACTGGAGGTGGAGACAGCCCAGTGAGAGTTCAGTTCCTGTCCAAGGCAAAGGCAGAGGACAACAGAGGAAGACTCCTGTAGTTCACTCTGGCTGCCTCATGGGCATGAATACATACCTGCATGGTCACGTGCACACATAACCCAAGCATAAATACATGATTTTCTTTGAGATGACCATGTTCACTGTCTGTACTTTTCAACATGTACTGTGGGTCTGTAGGAAGGGACCAAACTGAAGCCATTTTGGATACAATTTCCATTCTGAATAAGGGGCCAAATAAAGTTTAAGTTCCCCAGACCTCCCTGGGTAACTGACATCACTGACATCCCGGTTGGCAAGCTGAGACATGAATGGTGGACAAGCTACCCCACCACAGTCGAGTGAACCGACCAATGGAAACAAGACTGTGCCAAGAACAATGTCCCTAGGAAAAGTCCCTACCCCTGAATCCTGACTGGTGGAAAATACAACCGTAATTTGGCACAGAGGATGTTTTTTTTCTCTCTGCTTAAATACTTGCTGAAATGAATGTTCAAGGAAGCAGTCAGCTCCCAAGTCTATACTGCTGTCCCTGCCCAGCTCAATAAAGACCCTGCTTTGTGTGGGTTCTTGTGCCTGCCTGGGTTGTTTCGAACTCTCAGACTCCACAACACTCTACCTATCACTGTAGTAAAATAAGGATAAGAAACAAAACATCCATAATGAGCAGATGAAAATTAAAAAGTGCCCGGTGTAGTGGCGCACACCTTTAATCCCAGCACTCAGGAGGCAGAGGCAGTCAGATCTTTGTGAATTTGAGGCCAGCCTGGACTACAAAGCAAGTTCCAGGGCAGCCAGGGCTACACAGAGAATCAAACAAACTAAACAAAACACACATATATAAAATTCCTACAGAGAAATCTAATATAAGACATGAGGCTTTCATAGGGAAAACTGTGTTTATTGGAAGACATTAAAGAAAGACATTTGAAGACATTAAAGTCAGGGAGTGGTGGTGGCGCACGCCTTTAATCCCAGCACTCAGGAGGCAGAAGCAATGGATCTCTGTGAGTTCAAGGCCAACCTGGTCTACAGAGTGAGTTCCAGGACAGCCAGAGCTATTACACAGAGAAACTGTCTAGAAACAAACAATAAGAAAGCATAATCAATGGAGAGACATATAATGCTTCTGACTGGGAAAACACATGGAAAAGATGCAAGTTTTCTCCAAGTTGATTAGCACATTCAACACAACTACAGAAGAAAATGCACAAATTTGGTAGGAATGTTGCGTACCATATGCAAAGGGCTGACATCCAGAACACACACAGAGACCATATGCATCAATGAAAGACAACTTATCAAACATGGGCAAAAGACACTAATCACTACTTCACAGGAGAGGACCATACATGGAAAAATTATTCCACAGTCATCAGGAGAATGAGACACTGAATATTAGACCTCCAACTGGCAGACACTAGACAGCCAAGAACAGGTGTTGCCAAGGTGTGGTCCAGGAACTCCAGCTGCGCTGCCAGTGAGAGCACTTCAGAGCCCAGCTCAGCATTACAGTGGACTCCTCCTACAAGCTGCAGTATTCAACCTTTCACTTCCGATTCTCTTTCATTCTTAAAATTGAGGCATTCAGAGCTACAGCACATGCAGGGTGTGCCTATTTGTACTTACCACATGAGAAACCAAAGTGGAGACTTTTAAAGACACAAAACATGCATATGTATGCTCGATTAGATATCAGCTGTGATACTACATACCAGGACAATATTTAAGCTTGGGGAAAGCAGTAAAAAGGACGCATATCTCAGTGGTGGTCATGAAAACAATTGTCCTCAAAGATCTTCTTTAAGGAGTGGTTATTAAACCGCAGTGCAGGACTTCAAAACCAACTGTCCTACAGCAACTCTCGTACACAAAAGGAAATGGGTGCAGGAAGCTATACACCCTCAACACTGACTGAGTGTCTGTCCTTTGTCAGTCATTGTTCTCAGCACTGACTACAGGCAAGGAACACAGAGTCTGCAACAGAATTGGGCAGAATGGCCACAGCAGCACTGTCTTCAATAGCAAAAAACTGAAAATAATAACCCAGATCCTGGTGAATAGAAGACCAGATAAAATTGTAGAATAGTAATACAATGGAATATTATATAGCAGGAAGACATGAAATACAATCACGTGCATAAACATGTATGCAAATTTAGAAAATACCACAAAATGTCACAGGAGAATACATATATCATGATTACTTTTACAAACAAGTTCAAATCAAGGTACATCTAAACATTTTATTAAGAACATACACATGTATGATAGAGCTACAAATAAAAAACATGGAAATAATTACTAAACAAATCCAGAGCACTTACATTGTATGGTGTGTATGAAGGGAGGAGAGATGGGATAGAATGAGTTTGTAGGCAGTTAGGAAGTTCTGCTTCTTAAGCAAAGCTTGGTAAAAGTCGCATTATTTTATCTTTTTTACCCATACAGACAGGTTACGGCTGGCACACACTGTTTCACAGCAAATATTTTTAAACAAGACGTGAGGTTACACAATACTTCAAACAAGATGACATCGCCACTTCAGTCACTGTTGTCCAAATGAGAGGCAGCCAACAATAACCGGCAAGTCCATGACATACAAAACAACCCAGTGTGCACGACTGCTCACTCAAGGAACTAATTGGCAATGTAAAGCATACACCACTTCCTTACTGAATGCTGTTGCCTAGGCACATTCTCCTAACTGTGCATTTGTGTGCTAAGTATTTCCAAAACCTGGGCAGCATACAGCCGTTCTCCACTGCCTCTCTATCTTCATCAAGGACAGCTTCCTTCTGGGTCTGCAGAAACGTCAACCGTTTCTAGACACTGTCTGCCAACATCACCCTGTCTGTGCCTGGGATTTTATGGACTTGCAGCAGTTAAGGGACAGTTTCTCCTGGTCCAGGGAATTCACTGAACATTCTGGTCTTCAATTCAGAAATTCTGAAAAGCAAAAGTGCTCTTGAAATATTTAACCCATCAGCCACTGAAGTTTTTTATCTTCTTAGTTATGGAGTGGGAAAGGGCAGACTAGTTGAGGCAGCAAATGAGCCAAGGACTCCGCTCTACTGAGTCAACTCCATCTACACCATCAACTCACCAGCAAGTTACAGGAGCTGCTGTGCCTATCCATCAACAACACACATGCACACACACAGCCAGCTGTGCGACCCAGAATCCACGTGTGACTGGAACGGACAAGGAGGGCAAACTGCAGTCTGTGCACCAGACACTGGGAGCTTCCAAACTCTTCTTAGCACCTGTTAGGCTTTATTTTACTAGATGAACCTGCTGGATCGGGAGACCACCCAAGCACACATATTTTCTCTTTCTTTCTTTCTTTCTTTCTTTCTTTCTTTCTTTCTTTCTTTCTTTCTTTCTTTCTTCTTCTTCTTCCTTCCTTCCTTCCTTCCTTCCTTCCTTCCTTCCTTCCTTCCTTCCTTCCTTCCTTTCTTTCTTTCTTTCTTCTCAATCTTAGTTCTGCAATGGACAGAAGCAGCACATAGATAGGAAGATGGAGAGCCATCTGGAACCAGGAGGCCAACCATCCTGAGATTTTGCAGCTTTCACTCAGCTTAAAGAATCTGGTTTTTGTTTCTCCCAGAATGTTATGGTTTGTCTTTCCATACATGATCAGAATAATACATTGTAGTTACAGGGACTTATAACTAACTAGACCTGAAGGGAGGAAGGCCAAGGGCATCTTGTGTCTGTCGCTCTGAGTAAATTCTAAAATGAAGTGCAGTGACTCAGGCTGCAATCCTGCCCTTGAGAGGTGAGGCAGAGGACTGCCAGGAGTTCAAAGTCAGCCTAGGTAAACAGGCTCTTGCCCAACAAGCTTACAGTGGCCTGCCCCAGGGAGCAGCAGGAGTTCAGTTCTAAACCAGCTGTCAGTTCCACCAGTTTCCTAGGCTTAAACTGATACACTGCTTTCTAGTGTCAGAGAGACTATTTCTGCTCCACATGCTGGTGCACGCCTTTAATCTCAGCACTCGGGAAGCAGAGGCAGGCAGATCTTAGTGAGTTCAAGGCCAGCCTGGTCTTCATGGTGAGTTCCAGGACAGCCAGGGCTACACAGTGAGACCCTGTCTCAAAAACACACACACACACACACACACACACACACACACACACACACACACGACAACAACAAAGATGAGAGACTAACTTCTGACAGATTTTAGATCATTTTGACCTCCTAGTGTCTCTGTGCCCACCGAACTCCTTAAACTCTAACACAACTTCAGATCAGGCCCTCCTCTTTGAGATCTAGCACCTCCCTCCTACACCTCATCTCACAATTTCCTTAGTTAGGAACCCAGTGCAGGGCGGGCGAGGCAGACAAAGCGCCAGCGTCTATTTCCCCAGCATGACACACACACTAAAACCACTCTCCTTCAGAACCTCCCCGCTGACTGTGATCTGAGATCAGGAATGGAAGACGACAAGGGTGGCCATTTTTTCACTCACCTGTTCAGATAGTTAGGTGTCATGAAGAGCCCAGGAGGGAAGAGCACGAGACCGTCTCTGCGCAAACACCCGGTCAGAGACCAGAAAGGGGCAGTGCTATGAAGTGAGGGGACAGCATCCGTGAGACCGTGAGGAGAGGAGCCTTGATGCAGCAGCTAGAGCTCGCTGAAGGTGGGGAGGTCGGAGAAGGTGTGCCCAGACTGGTCAAGTCCATACAAAGTGTGTGGAAAAAAGACAGATGTGCCACCACAGACATGGGCAACTGTGCAAATTCCAAGGGGTGCTCACGCGACAAGATGAGTGTGAGAAAGAGCGCCTCCTAGATCCGGGAAATGCAACATTATACCTGGTTTTGTTAGAGCCATCGGAACAGAGTAGCAGGGCAGAACCTGGCTGCTGTGAACCAAAGTGGGACAGAAGGAGACAGACAGAGACAGAGAGACAGACAGACAGAGACAGAGAAGAGAGAGAGGAAGGGAAGAAGGGAGAGAGGAGAGAGACAGACAGAGACAGAGGAGAGAAAGAGAGAGGGGGATGGAAGAAGGGAGAGAGACAGAGAGACAGGGAGAAAGAGACAGAGAGACAGGGACAGAGAGAGGAGAGAGAGACAGACAGAGAGAGGTGAGAGAGGAGGGAGAGAGGAGGGAGGGGAGAGAAGCAGAGGAGAGAGAGGAGAGACAGAGAGAGACAGAGAGACAGGGAGAAAGAGACAGAGAGACAGGGACAGAGAGAGGAGAGAGAGACAGACAGAGACAGAGAGAGAGGTGAGAGAGGAGGGAGAGAGGAGGGAGGGGAGAGAAGCAGAGGAGAGAGAGGAGAGACAGAGAGAGACAGAGAGACAGACAGAGAGACACGGAGAGAAAGCAAGCAAGCTCCAAAAAGTCAACAGACTCCAGAAGGTGCAAACAAGTCTAGACTGTTTCTTGGAGCCATCTGTCCGGTCCCCTTGCACACAGATCAGCACAACTGTAACACAATATCAATCTTGGAGAAAATGACTCCTGACCACAACCTAACTTCAGTTTCTAGACAGTCCATCTTAAGTCAGCAACAGACACATCAGCCTCCCACAGACGGGCTCTGCCACCACTACTCTCTGATTTTATCATTCAAAGTCAATAATAACACCTGTCATTGTTTATAGCAAAAAGGGGCTTTTATTTTACACATCATTGGTACACAATACATAGAACTGCCTATAATCAGTCTTAGGAAACAACAGTTACACTTCAAATGGCCAAAGGCCAAGCCTACTTGCAGTTTCTCTATTAGGAGCAGATGCCTACAGGAGCTCTAAATACTAATCACTCCACACAGAATGTAACAAATGGTCTTTATGTTGTAAGCGCTACCATTTTAAAATAAAAGCCCTTTAGTTACAGCAGACACTCTCTAAGCAGAACTGATTTTTGCTAGTCTACAAGTCTGAAAGAATCGATCAACAATTTCACTTCTCTATAGATGATTATACATGTACTGGATTATGGGGCAAAGATGCCTCATACATGCAATCTGATTATTTTAATCTTTAAATACAGATTGAGTTTATATATAACTTATTTCTAGTTAAATTGCCAAAATAATTTGCTAAACTAAAATAAAGCCAATACAGTATCTTAAAAAACATAATTCTAAGAGCATGCAATATCAATATTTTTACTTCTTATGTGAACCGAAGTTCAGAACACAGGACAGAGGCTCATGACACAAAGATCGTTATACAACTGGAGAGGAAAGAAAGAAATTCAACCTAATGTAAATCCTCGTAGTAAGAGATATCTGCCTAGGGGTGGTGAGCTTGGTGTTGGAGCCCTGGCCTAGTTGCCCAGGCCCCGAGTTCAATCTCCAGCATACACACACACAAAACAAGGATGCGGCAGATGGCGGAAAAAGAAAACAATGTCTGCATGACATGGATCACAGCTTCACGATGTGCAAGTCACGTTGGCAGGACGAGTCCTTCTAATGGAGCAGTTCTAACACCGCATGAACTACTACCACCAAAGCCACACTCACCTGCTAAAGGATCTCTCAGTCACCAGCTCCATAACAGAAACACAAAAATGACTTATGCTTAAGGAAGTAGGCCAATGAAGAAAAAAATACAATTTGGGCAATTTGCAAGGTAAAAAGATTTATTATTTTAACAAATCACTTGATATAGAAAGGCTACCCTTTTGTCAAAGAAGCAAATCGTATGTTAGAACCATGGGCTCATATCTGTCTCCTGGTCTAGAATAGAAGATGCCTTTAAGCAAAATAAACTAAATCACATACTAAATAGACAAAAAAAAGTACACACACAAAACCAACATTCTAGTCTGCTATATATCAACTTATTCCTCAACAGAAAGATAAATGTTTCAAGATGTAAACTGTTAACTGATGCAGAGAATAGGGACTGAAACTCGGAAGTTTTCTAAGAAAGTAACTGGGCTTGAAACATACACTTCCTGTAACTGGCTATTCTAAGCTGAGCACACACATACAGCAAAGCCTACCACTCAGTATGTGCAAATCTGCATACCACGTAACTTTGGTTAAGACATGTTTAGCTCTATCAGACACATCATGGAAGCTACACAAATGATTACAAACATAATAATGAGGTAAGTTCAAAGTCTCCTAGTGCAAAAAGCAAGCACTGCCCAAAGCAAAGCACATAAATTAAATGAAGGCAGAGTGAAGCTCTCCCCACGGGAGCTGCTGGAATAACCAACCAGAGGTGCTCCTTGTAAACACTGCTTGGAAAGTACCCATTTAATGATTAAGGACTCATGTACCCAAAAAAGGTATTCTAATAACACCAGAGTAGTGCATTTATTTTTTATCTTTAGAGTTCAGAAACCACTCATGTGTCTAATAGTTTGCATATTTTCTTCAAGAGAAATTTAATTAGTGAGACGCATTAATTACAAATACTGTAGTATAAAAATCCCAGTCTTTACAAAAATTATATATTAAAATATTCTATACACTTTAAGTTAGTAACTGGCATATATATCAATTCTTCACAATTAGACTCATCTTCACTGGGCATATCATACGTAAAGCTGGAGGGCACAGCTACTCATCACCTTAAACTGGCATTGAGATTGTGTGGCAGAAGCAGCTAGGCCTGTGCTCCTGCAGTCACGGCAGCGCTCAGCCTGAAATGTCTTTTCTGCAGCTACTGCCTGTACATACTCATTTCCAAACAGACTAGGCGGTCAAACTAAGAGACTTCAGAAGGTGTAAAGCAAGTTACCTGCAGCCAAATGGTCACGGAATTATCTGCATCATCTCTGAGGTGGTAAGGAGCCTGCACTGGCTGTCTGATGCTTTTTATTTCTGGTATACAAAAGCTTATACAATTCTGAGGTAAAAATAATGCAAAAATAAAACATCTAGAGCATTTACAAAAATCTTACAAATGTTTAAAACACTATTTAAAAACCTGTGTCCTGTTAAGGTGCTTACTTCTTTCTTCAGGAGGAGGACACACGCTTTGATTTTTAATGAGGTCAAGGAAAAGCACAGCTAGAGTGAGGAAGACTGCTACAAAGGACAGCGTTCAGGGACACACCTGACTGCTAAGGAAAATACAAAACACTAGAGCTGAAAGGGACCTTCACGAAAACTCTTCTAACTCTCTCACCTGCTAGGGAAGAAATTAAGGGCCAGATAGATTAAGTGCTTCAGTTAAAGATACAGTCAGATATATTGGTCATATACCAATCAAGACTATCCACTATCCTTTTTTTTATTTTGCTAGGATTCTCAGGGGAAAAAAAAAAACAAGACAGAGTTCCTGCACTTGCCTTTTTTTTTTTTTAACTTCTTAGGCTTGTGGTAACTATAAATAAAGGAGTAAGTTTAGGTATCATAAATGCACTGGAAAGTGTTGGTAGAAGAGCATTGCTCATGGGATAAAGGCAGGAGGATACTCAGGCAGGGCATTAACAATGGGGAACACTTTCACCACAGCAAGGTGTACAACAGCCAGTTACTGGACTCATCTCAGCAGCTGCAGATGACTGAGTTACGAGGCCTTTACAAAAGAGAAGGGGCAATACACCTTACAGCTTTTGTCTTTGTTTTGCTCTTGTTTTCTTTATAAGTAGTTATATGGGTAAGGAAGAATCCATATACTAATTTTCAGTCTTTGCTTCTTTCTATTTTTTATTTGGATCTAGAAATGAGCAAATACATTTTAAGAACAACTTACAAACTCAAATTCATAACTGCTAGAAATACAATCAGAGACTACTCTCCGAGAACAGGTCTTCATAACCAGTTACTAATAAATAACCATCACAACAGCTTAAACAAAAACAACTCAACTCAAAGGTGCTTTCTTATTGTTACCTTGAAGCCATCGAACTTGGGTGGCTGGTCCATAGCCCTTTTCATTCTTTGCTGATATCCTGAATACAATGGCAGGTCTGGATGTGTAATCAATATGTGCATTTGCAAGCTGCCCAGAAGTCACAATGCATGAGGTTTTAAGACCACAGTAGATCCTCATGAACACAAGCTGGCTTGGATTATCCTGCACCTGTGCTGTGCGGATAGCCAAGTAGGCTGAGTATTCCAAAATATTCCCAGAAGGTGAAGTTGGAGGCTCCCAGGAAAGGTGGATCCCTTCGACATTCTAGAGAAGAGGAAGAAAGAGGTGATTCTCTATTATCACTTATCATGTCTTTAGAAGGCAGACCCTTTCCTCCTGTCACTGCACTAGACATCAGAACTCTCACTGCTGATTAGGATAGCTTAACTGGCTCTACAGTTTACACACACTTTTCACAAAGTGAGGCTTAAATATCCACAATCTGCCTATTGTATCCCCCATAGAGGATTTTCTTCCTTAGCAAAGAGCACGAGTTATAAAATACAACCCAACTTCGTATGTCCTGGAATTTAAAACTCTCCAAAATGGGGTTGGAGATTTAGCTCAGTGGTAGAGCGATTGCCTAAAGCAAGTGCAAGGCCCTGGGTTCAGTCCTCAGCTCGGAGGGGTAGGGTGGATGGGGGGGGAACCTCTCCAAAATGAACTCTGGATGATGAAATAGGACAATTACAAACTGATTTCCAGTCCTGTGGTTTTATGCTGTAATTGTACTTGTAATTTCGTACTCAAAATACCATGCATGGCTACCAGCACACACTTTTAAACATTTAATCCACCTCCCTTAAGTATCTTTCACAAGTGCCAGTAAGAATCTCTGTATAAGACAGGTAATGCCTGGGGGGCGCTCACCAACCTAAGACAGAGCGCCTGTGTGGCCTGGGCAGGCGTCTCCATGACGGGTAAGGTGACCTGCTGACATCCCATGCAACCTAAGTCAGAAGCTCATTTTTCAGTAAAAGGGGGACCTGTAGGGTCCTGGCCCCTGTTTTGGGTAACTGTTGCCTTGCTTGCTGACCTTGACCTTGATATCCTCTCTATGCTAATTCCCTGCCGGGTTCCACCCTCCTGAATGCTTAAGGGAAGTTCCTTGTCTGTGTATCCTGCATAATGGGCGTTAGCAGCTTAGATGCAAGATTGTAAAACATCGGTATCAAACTTCTGCCCTCTGGGGTTCTCCCATTGTGCTGTAAGCCTGTATTGAAGACCTCTTCCCTCCTTCAATAAACAGTATTCAGCATTAAAAAAAAAAAGAAAGAAAGAAAAGAGGGGGGAAAAAAGAATCTCTGTATAAGATGAATCTTCGTTCTCAATATGTGTTTAGAGGGGTATTTCACAAGTGACAGAACCAAGAGGGTTTCACCCTTGGCAATCTAATGTGATGCCCATAAAAATCAGGTTCATGATACAGAGAATGACCTTTCCTGTAAGTTCTGAAACCCGAAAATTTAGCTTCTCCCCCATGAAACAACTGGAAATGCCATGGACTGGAGGCTGGTCTCCAACCAGGCACCAGATTCACAGGAATATTGATCTTGGACTTGCCCACCTCTGAAACTGCAAATGATATATTTGTATTTTTAAAATAAATCATCTAGTTTTGGATAGTTTGCTGTAACATAATAAATTCCCTTTGGCACACAGAAAAGAAATGATAAGGATGGAGAGGTAAACAGCAATGGAGAAAATGTTTTTGTTTATGTTACTGCTGACAAATATTTCCATGATTGGCTGGTGGGAAAAAAAAAAATCTCTAAACCCTGCGTTTCCAATCGTTTGCATCACAGACCAGTCTTCCTGGACCTGACAGGTTACCTTGGAGATACGGACTGTGGAAGGAGCTCCAGGAAAACCAGGGATACACGTTTTAAATTCACTGATTTTGCTGAAAGGGCCTATTCCACAACCATTGATTGCAGCAACTCTGAATTTATATACTGTTCCTGGAACAAGATCCTGTTTCTTAAGTAAACTGTAGTCAGGTACATCTGCATTTCCTACCTAAAATGTAAGATATATTGAAGTCAGAAAAAAGGTACACTTATTTCAAAGTTATAATTATTCAATTTTTATTAAACAAAAAACTGTTTAAGAATGAGTTGTATTTTAGGGATGCAAGTCCATCATGTATTTCCCTTTCTCACACAAAGAGTAAAACTAATGCAGAACCCAGTAAGTCCCTTCCTGAATCAGATTCATACCCAATGGGGAGTTGATCTGAACCTCTGACTGTACGGAGAAAGGCAAGGGAATTCTGCACATGGGAGGCAGTAGAGGCAGGAAAAACAAAAACAAAAACCCAGAGGTGACATCACAATCAACAAAAGAAATACCCCATCCCCACGTGAACTTAATTGGGAGAAGAATCTCGGACTTGCTGTCATATAATGGTCTTCCTAGGAGCAATGCCCTTTAGAGACAGGTAAGCAAGCTTGGCAAAGAAGGTGTAACTAACATGTAGGGTAGTTTTATAAATCCTACGCAGGACACTGAATAAACGTTAATGAGGATATGCTCTTGGGTGGCAACACCCTACCACCTATTCCTTTCAGACAGTTTGCAGTTCTTCTTGCTGACCATCACCACACCTGCCGTGACGGGGCCAGTGGACCACCACACTGTCTGGAAGCCTGGTCATCTCTACTACACAGGAAGGACACCAGATCCCAGAGAGTTTAGACAACTGACTTGCCTCTGTTCAAACTGAGGAGTACTGGAACTAGAAATTCAAACTCCAGTTTACTAGCTACAGATTTTATGCTCTTTTGTTTTTTAAGAAAAATTAGGTAGCTAGCATGTCTTTACAATGGATGTATCCTTATATGGACACAGATTCATCTCCAGTCAGGGATCCTCATTAGCCATAAAAGTAGTAATTATTACTAGACTTTTTTTTTAAATCAAGAATTGAAAATATTTGCCGGGTGGTGGTGGTTCACACCTTTAATCCCAGCACTTGGGAGGCAGAGGAAGTCAGATCTCTGTGAGTTCAAGGCCAGCCTGGTCTACAGAGCAAGTTCCAGGACAGCCTACGCAGAGAAACCGTCTTGAAAAACCAAAATAATAATAATAATGAAATAAAAGAATTGAAAATATTCAATATGAAAAAGAGGGAAGGATGCCAAAAGTTTTGCTAGAGAAATTAAACTGGTAAGTGATTTTATGTGTATGTATGTATGTATGTATGTATGTGTGTGTGTGTGTGTGTGTGTGTATATACACATATATATATATGTGTATATATATATATGATTTTATGTGTGTGTGTGTATGTGTGATATAGGTTGGTTGGGATACCCTTTATGGGAAATAATTGGGTACAGCTTTTTTTTTGAGATAGGCTCTCACTATGTAGCTCTGGTTATCCTAAAACTCACTATGTAGACCAGGCTGGCCTCATACTCACAGAGATCTGCCTGCCTCTGACTGCTGAGTGCTGGGATTAAAGCCATGCACCACCATGCCCAGCTTGAAGCAGGTTTTTTCACCGTGTTTGCTTGTGTGTGTGTGTGTGTGTGTGTGTGTGTGTGTGTGTGTGTGTGTGTGGTTTTTTTTGTTTTGTTTTTGTTTTTGTTGTTTTTGAGAGGTTTCTTTATGTAGCCCTAGCTGTCCTGAAACTCACTTTGCAGACCAGGCTGTCCTGGAACTCAAAGATCTGCCAGCCTCTGCCTTCTGAATGCTGGGATTAAAGGTGTGCACCACCATCGCTTGGCAAAATATTTTTTAAATGAACTATTTGTGTCACAGTTATAAAAGCAGCATTAAAGAATGTAAGATGATTACATATACAGAACTCTCAATAATACACCGTGGAAAGATCCCAATTTCATTCCTTCAAATGACCTGAATCAGAGTTATCAAAAATAATCTCATTCCCAAGGTTCATAATTCACTTTTTGTACATTTTGCTTGCTTTATGAAGTGTTAGGAATTGTAGCCAAACTTATACACATGCCAGGCATGCATTCTACTAATTATCTCCTCAGCCCTCAAAATGTTGAAAATTTACCAACAGTTACCTTTGACATACTTTGTTTTCCTTTTGGTAGCAAATAGAACTGGCTCACCAAAGCAGTATTGTTTTTAAAAATTCCCACATCACACCATTGTTGTTCTGTTTTCAAAATGGCCACTGGATTTGAAGGTGTCTCTTTCTAATTTCAGAGAAAGGAAAGTTTATAAAGACCTTATTGAATATAGAAATGTCAAACTTGTGTAATCCCATACAGTGGTCTACAAGTACATACCTGGGTGAATAGCACACACTACTAGCTCACAATGAACGGGATGCCAATTAAACACAGGGTGTAACAGGGACTCTCCACCAGGAGCTTGCTACTATGAGCCTGGCTGAGGTTAGCATGCTTCCAAATCAGTGGCAGGTTAACGTACCAGCTGTTAGAGAACACTGTCATTTCAGAGACCCTCAGAAAGCAGAATCGCTTTGGAGAAATGCTACAGGAACAAAGTTCATTCCAACTGGCCTTGTCTCTAGATTCAAAACTAATAAGTAGAGATCCAGTGATCTTTGTATCTGAAATACCTGTGCTTCTCCAAAACTAAAAGGATAAAAAAAAATGTTCAAAACTAAAATGCAATGTGAATAGACTTCAATCTATATGAAAAAGTGGAGAAGATTACACTGGTCTGCATTTCTTTTCTCTGCTTTAAAAACAGACTTTCTCTAACTTTCAGTGGTGAGCTATCCTTACTCCCAGAACTAACCTTTCAAAACCATCTTTTTATAAATGGGAAATTATTTCCAGAAGCTCAAAACAAATGTGCACGTCAGTTATTTATTTCTGACTTAATATACAACAGCAGAGGCACATGCTCATCACTGACATTTCTGTTATGCAGGCTAGCACACACAACAAAATCAACTGACTGGAAGTCTTAAAAGCTTAGGGACAGCTCTGAACTCATCTTCATTTGCTAAACAACTTTCATGAAGCACCTGGCTCCAACTGAAATAACAAACACAACTGTGACTGATATGTCACAAAACAGACTCAAAAGGAAAACCTTTCCATTTAATAATCCCTCCCTGAGAAGAGTCTACACAGACTTAATGTTCTGGAAAGGGGAACACTGATAAAGGAAGATACATGATCAAAATTCCAAAAATGAAAAGAAAAAAATTATGGAAAATTCTTAAAGACTCTAAAAAAACAAGCAAGGAATCATAATAATCACAGCAATCAAGTGAAATGACCGTTTTTTTTAACCCCTAATAACAGTATGTATGTATAATCCTTATATTTATCTACTTAAGGCAATCCTGATGTATCTGTGAGGCACTTTGCAAGCATTTAAGTTTGGTGCTATGCAGATCCATTATGACCACCCATGAAACAACTCACTGTCTGATTTTTGAGCTAGCCTCCATGTATGTCAATCTATTAGAGCAATGTTCTGCTGTGCTCCTATGAAGTAGTTACCCAAGTACTTCTGTCCCTTAACAAATTCCTTTAACCATTAATTTACATTAATGCACACATATGTATGTCCATTTAAATATACATAAACTAGAGAAAACATGAAGAAGAATGTCAAAATGATTTGTGGCCTCACATCCCAAAGACAGTCACCTAGCAGTTGTGGCTGCATTGTGAGGTGGTATACTGAGAATGTGATTATGTATATTAAATGAATTTTTACCTCAAAATTGGGACCACAAAATGGGCATTATTATTGTAGCCATCTTTTTTCACTAACTATATTATGAACATTTCCTATTCATCTACCTACTTTTAAATTTATATCAATTCCTACTTCATGAGACCTGAGACCCTTTTTATTTAAACACACACACTCATCTAGAACATCACCTCCACCAGATCATACACTTACAGAAAAGGGCGTTGCTGAAGCATGCACCTCTACACGGCTGATCTTAGTTGCAGGCAGAGCACATATTTCATCAACTGAAAATCAAACCATCAGTTAAGTATTTAATCACTCAGACATATTAAAACAGTTCATAAATATACAGGGTATTTAATGCCACCAAACAATTAAACATAGTCCATATTCTACGTATTTTACCATAATTAAAAGAACCGAAGAACTGAGAGCTGGGGAGTTATCTCAATCCCAGAACTGATGTAAAAAAACTGGGCACGATCTTATTATCCCAGTGCTGGTAAAGCAGAGAAAGGCAGATCTCTGGGGCTTGTTTGTCTGCCAGCTTAGTTAAATTAGCAAGCTCCATGTAAAAATTGGAGACCCTATCTCAAAGAACAGGGTGGAGAGTGACTGAGGTAGACACACAGGGTGTCTCTAGCCTTCTCATGCACACACATGCACATCTGTGGATACATACATGCGTGCACATGCACACACAAACACATGCACACAAAATGGGGAAAACAGCCAGAGATATCAGTGATCAATAATCACTCAAACTAGTCACAGTGTTCCTTTCATAAGGGTTGATGACTAGCTCTAATCAAAGATGAACCTGGCTCCTAGCACAGGAGAACAAGTGACAAAGTTAGTCATCCGTCAAGCTTGGAGGACTGTCGATCCTCAGGACTAACCTTTCCTAAGGGATGGGGTGTGCTCAACTTACTCCAGCGGAGGAGATAAGCGTCATGTTAGTGTGTGCTGGTCTGAATACTTTACATACAGGAACAAGGACTATACTGGGATGGGGGATGTAGCTCAGCATAGCATCAGAACGTTCAATCACTAACGGGACAGGCAACAAAAACTTGTCTAACTTTTGAGGTTAATAGGAGATATAGTTGGGTGCAGAGATCTACCCTATAATCTCAGCATTCAGAAGGCTGAGGCAGGAGGATCTCAAGGTAGGAGATCAGGCTGGGCTACATAGTGAGATTTTAAGAAAAACAAACTTTATTTTATGTGCATTGGTGGAACTGGAATTACAGACAGTTATGATCTGCCATGTGGGTGCTGAGAATTAAACCCAGGTCCTCTAGAAGAGCAGCCAGTGCTCTTAACCACTGAGCCATCTCTCCAGCCCCATAGTGAGATCTTATCTCACAAAAAACAAAGTCAAAGAAAAAAAGACATGTATATTTATCTTAACTGCTTCATGATTTGCTCCACAGTGGAATTCCCATCTACATTAGTAACTCTGATGATTTATAAGTATAAATGGTTCAAAATGCAGTATGTGAAACATGTTCCAAACCTTTAGATTTGGGACTGAATGCTGCTGGAGAAGTCCCATCTTCAGCACCTGCCTCATTTGAACTGGATGGTTCAGTTTTAATAGCCTGCTGGGCTCACATAGTTTGCATGCTGGAAACAGTACTGGAGAGCCAAGTTTCAGGAATCACTGCTCTTAGGTCCAGGCAACTACTAACTCCACCTACATGTGCTGAAGCATGAGGACCTGAGTTTAAAGGGAAAGGTAGAGACCCTGGAGGTTTCTGAGTTACTACTTTTGTTGTGTACTTCTTGGCGCTTTCAGTTTCCAGTCACAAACTTGAGCACTGTACGCAGCACTAATATGGATTAACTACGGGGTAGAAAATGTTTAGAAAAGGGCACTGGACCCATCACGGACATCTAACATCTCAGCTCCCTTTTCCACTTGAAATACTGACACTGTTTGTTACTGAACTATAGATCAAATGACTGTCACTCGGTTTGAGGGTGTGTGTGTGGGGGCATGAGTTTCTTCAGTGTTCTATCTTTTCCTGCCTAAACTAGAAATGTATTTGTGATCCTGTCCATTTTCTGTCTTCTCTCCCATTGTGGAAAATAAAGTTATATTCATGTATCCCACAATACTGAAGACTGCCTACAGGGTATTATGTTTATTTCTTTGATGGTGAAGGGAGACAGGGTTCATGTCCCATAAATTTCTTCATTTGGTACATACATATACATAAACATACATATACAAAAAGAGTCACAAACTGTAATGCCTACTATAAGGGAAAAAACAAAAACAAACAACATTTATCTTTTCCTAAGCTAGGGGCCTCCTTTCTCACTCTCTTCAGCGAGGTTTTTTTTTTTTCCCCGAGACAGGGTTTCTCTGTGTAGCTTTGGTGCCTGTCCTGGATCTCGCTCTGTAGACCAGACTGGCCTCAAACTTACAGAGATCTGCCTGGCTCTGCCTCCCGAGTGCTGGGATGAAAGGGATGTGCCACCACTGCCCGGCTCTACCTGGATTCTTAAACTGAGGTTCCTTCTCTGCGAGTAAGTACCTTGGGCTGTAAACACTAGTCACCAATCACTCACTAGTTCAGCACACATGTATGACCTGGGCACAATACTGGCTGTTGGGAATCTAGCAGTGAACATGTCCACAAGGCCTCCCTCCACTCTTGTGGCACTTACATTTTAGATAGCCCCTACATTTGTATTTCTAGCTGAGAACTGCTTCCTAGCCTGCACACTATGTATCTAACTGCCCAGTGTGCTCCTCTAGTACCTATCTGGGTTCACAGGTAGACACTCTTCCTGAGTGCCCTTGTTCCTGTACTGTCATTCCGATGAAGAGCCGTGTCCATTCTGATAGTCAACTAAAAAGTCTTGCTTGACTTGCTTTTTTCTCTCATAACCAACCAGTTGCCAAGTTTAGTTAATATACCTTTTTAAGAGCATCTTCAATGTTTTGTTTTCATTCTGTCTTACCCACTGTTTTGTCTTTATGCACACCTATCTGAGAGTACTAAAAGAAGCCCTACCCAGTCTTTCAATTCTTTCCTAAAACGTCTCTTCCTCCAGTAAAGTCAGGTTTACTTTCAAGGAAAACACAATCTACTCCTATCACCCCTTTCCTCTTGGAGACACACACTGGCCGCTCTTGCATCTGTAAAGGATGTCAAGCTCTGTGCAACCTAGACTGCGCAGCCATCCCAGACACGGAGTGCTTATGATATGTCAGGCACCGTCCCACAACCTCTGGCTTTACTGTTTGTTCAGTACCAACTCTACTCAGGATTTAGAAGCTCAAGCTCAAGTTTGTTTTCACAATATAAACTTCTTCGCAAGACAGAAAGTTACAAATAAGAAATCTTAAATTGGAAGTTTAGGACCAAGCTTATCTATACCAAATAATACCTTTATATCAAGAAAGCCAGTGACCCTGTCAGGTGTAGTGGACATACCTATGATCCCAGCACCTGGAAGGGTGAAGCAGGAGAATCACTAGGAGCTGAGGCTAGCCTGTGATACCTAGTGAGTCCTAGGCCAGTCTGGGATACAGAGTGAGCCTATCTCAAAACAAAAATAAAATAAAATAAAAGCTGGGTGGTGGTGATGGTGCATACCTTTAATTCCAGCACTTGGGAAGCAGAGACAAGCGGATCTCTGTGAGCTCAAGACCAGCCTGGTCTACAGAGCTACACAGAGAAACCCTGCCTCAAAAAAACCAACCAACCAACCAACCAACCAACCAACCAAAACAAAAGCAGAGAGAAGAAAAACCAAGCAAAGGAAAAGGAAGGAAACTCAACGAAGTGCTCCTTCTGTGTAAGCAGAGCAAAAGAACAGTACAGCAAATAATCTTTCTAGAGTATGTTTATCTACTGTTCGAAATAGAAATAAAAAGAATGTTTATTCTGTTTTATTTGAATCCCTCAACCACTAGATTTAGAACAGCTATCACAATATCTTAAAATCAAAAAGCTACAATTCTATTCCAAGGGTATACCAAAATAAAATTTATAAAATAATTGCAGATATTGAAATCATAAGCAATACTTGATATATATCTCAATGGCATCTGAATATTCAAATATAACCAGGCATGGTGGATCATGCCTACAATCTCAACACTTTATAGGCTGAGGCAGGAGGATTGCCACAAGTTTAGGTCAGCCTAGGCTACAATAGTGAGTTTCGGGCTAGCATGGGCTACAGAGTAAGATCCTGTTTAAAAAAACAAAAATAAAAAAACCTAAAAATCAAAACAAAATACAACAGAATATTCAAATAAAAAAACCACCAAATTATGAGCTGTCTTGTAAATGCAAGTGATTAATGAACAGTTCCCATAACTGAATTACCTTAATTCAGATACCTGCTACACGACTATTTACTAAATGACAACTATTCATCAAGCACAGATCTCAGCCTTTTGGAACGAGGAACAAGATGAATAAATAACCTCTTACATAAAAAGTGACAGAAAACAAGCACAAGAAAAGTCACACTGACCAAAGTCAATTCAACAAGAACTTCCCTGACTGCAATTTCACACTTATAATCTGTCAATGAGGCTCACTATGAAGAAAATGATTAAAACCATGTAATATAAGTACTTGCCTTTAATCCCAGCTCTCAGGAGGCAGAGGCAGATGGAGCTCTGTTAGTTTCAGGTCAGCCAAAGCTACACAGTAAGACTCGAACACACACACACCCCACCCCACTCCCCAAGGACAGTGTAATTGTCTACTTTTTCAGTAACTCTAAGATTCTCTACCAATGTTATAAAGGTTTAATTTGATTTAAAATGTAACCTTATACCTTCATTCTTCCATAGCATATCCGTCACACAACTGTTATTATTAGAAGCATTAGGCGCCAAAGGTGAATGTAAACCAGCATTAGCATCTGTTGCTCTGAAATCTGGTTTGTTTCTCACTGCAGTTCCCTTCATGGCTGTGTGTTCAGTTTTTGCACTGTTTACTGTATCACTAACCTACAAGAAATAAAATAGTTCATCATAGGAAGCAATGTGCAATACAATAGAAGTAAAAACTTAAAAAAACAAGTAAAACAATTTACAAGAACATTTGGGAAAGTAAATTCACCAGCAGGGAGTGGTGGTGCATGCTTGTAACTCCAGGTCATTTGAGACCCAGGCAGAAAGCTCCAGTGCTCTAGGTAGCCTAGGCTAGGAAGTAAGATTCCCAAAACAACGACAGAAACTCAAATTTACTAAAATATAAAACATTTAAAATTAGATCCCTAATTTTTATAATCATTCTTTAGCCTAGTAGTTTTAAGATTTTTTTCACCTAATCTCCTTGTTCCAAAGATTATTATTTTTAGTTTAGCTTTTTCAAATGGTGGCTAGTATTTCAAGTATTTATGTAGCACACGTAAGGAGGCCATGAAAACTGCGTTAGCATTTTTATTAACAATTTTTTTTGGAGACAGGGTTTCTCGGTGTAGCCCTGGCTGTCCTGGAATTTTCTTTGTAAATCAGGCTGCCCTCAGACTCATAGAGATCCACCTGCCTCTGCCTCCTAAGTGCTGGGATTAAAGGTGTGTGCCACCATTGCCTGGCATTAATAATTTTTTAATTGATTGTGTGTATAATGTGCAACGGTATACACATACCATGACACATATGTGTGGTCAGAGGACAACTCTATGGTGTCCGTTTCCTAATGCTTTTATGTGGGTCTTGGGGACTGAACTATGGTGGGCAGGCTTGCATAGTAAGTTCTTGACTCACTGAACCATTTTGTTAACAGCCCCTATTCAATTTTTAAAAAACAAATCAGACACATAGGCAAAAGGGCTGATGACTCCTAAGAGGAAAATTTCAGCAAATGAATTATTCTGTATGACTGAGTTTTACATATAAAGATTCAACACACTACACATCAATGTTAACACACTACACATCAGTATTATTTACTATTAAACATTTGGTTAGAAACCTTCCTAATGCTGAGCCTGGAGGTCTGGACATATGATTCTGGATACTCTGCGAGACTGGGGTAGAGAAGATGGAGCCCAGGAAAGAGGAGAGGAAAGACGAAGGGAAGGAGAGAGGAGGGGGGAGACAGACTAAATATACTATAATGAACACATTTAAATTTTATGGCAGTCCAAGTTATCAGTAACATCATCATCAATTATATAGCCATGGAACTATAAAAAATGACCTGCCTTTCTTCAAATACTCCAATGTTGCTGCTGTTTTACCTGAGTGTGCACATGTGTGTGTGTGTGTGTGTGTGTGTGTGTGTGTGTGTGTGTGTGTGTGTGTTTATACTCACTGAGACATCTTGCTGGCCTCTAGATTTTTAATTTGCTGGTGAGTTGCTGACTCGAATTTTACAAAAACCATTACATGAATTTTGGCTCCCAAAGAATCAGGATGGAATTTCCAACAATGTCTCTGGAATGGACCTAAACATACTTCTGCCATTTTGTCTACATTATTTATGTGAGGTGGCATTCTCAGCATTTATAATAGTAAAATAAAAACGGCCATCAATTTTCAAAAACACTGAAGATGTTCTAAATCCTCCAGTTAACAAAGCACAACCATCTCATCAGTATGCAAATTTGCTTAACAACAGTAAACTGTATATATACCAAATAATTATTTTAAAAGCAATTTCTCAGGCTGGGGAGATGACTCAGTTGATAAAATACTTTCAGCACAAACATGAGGAGCTGAGTTCAATCGCCAGGACCCAAATAAAAACTCATGCGAGCCGGGTGGTGGTGGCGCACGCCTTTAATCCCAGCACTTGGGAGGCAGAGCCAGGCGGATCTCTGTGAGTTCGAGGCCAGCCTGGTCTACAGAGTGAGGTCCAGGAAATGCGCAAAGCTACACAGAGAAACCCTGTCTCGAAAAAACAAAAAAACTCATGCGAAAAAGCTTCCTTGTGGTGGTGCACGCCTGTAAGCCCGGTGCTGGAGAGACAGAGACAGGAGGATCCCTGCCTGGGTCTCGCTAGCCAGCCAGTCCAGTTGGATTTACAAGACCTAGGTTCAGGGAGATCCCATCTTAAATACATGGTGCAGAGTGATTGAGGAGGATACCTAGTGTTGACCTCTGTCTTCCATGTGATCTTGCATACAAATGTACACTTGCACACACACACAATACACTTCTCTATCAATTATTATTAGCAAATATTTCATTTGTATACTTATTTTATATACCTATATATTGGATTATGCAAAATTTTCTTGGGCAAAAAAATGGGTTATGAATTGAAAAAGTTTAGGAGGTCCTGGACTAAAGGATGAAGAAGGGCTCCAGGAAACAAAAAGAAAAAGAAGAAAAGAAATTGCTTTAGATGTTGGGATTTGATTAGAATTAATTGTCGGAAAGGAAAAAAGAACTAAAAAGGGAGGCAGCTAACAGCAGGAAAAGCTAAGCTGTATGTGAAGGAACAATACTAATGGCTCATTGCAGGGCTCATCTATGGATACCTCATCACTGTGACACAAACATCAAGTTCAATTCCACTAAAAATACTTCAAGGCTGGAGAGGAGTGAAAATGGGGAGGGGTGTCATCAAGTCACCTTCCATCGTTCTTTCTGTATGTGTATGTGAACCTGTCCGCATGTGTGTGGAGACCACAGGACACCTCGGCTGCAGTTTTCTAAGACAGGAGTCCTCCAGTGGCCTAGGATTTGCCAAGGAGGCTCGGCTGGCTGGCCAGTGGGCCCTGCGACTCCTCCTGCCCCTCCTCCTAGTACTGGGATCTCCAGCACTCACCACTACTCCCAGTTTCCTCTGTTCTTATTGATCAAAAGCTAGAAAGTAAAGGTGTAACAAAATAAGGATTTAATTTATTGCTTTGCTCTCTTTGTGGCTCTGGCTGTCCTGGAACTCACTATGTGACCAGGCTGGCCTCAAACTCACAGAGATGTCACTGCCTCTGCTTCCCGAGTGCTGGCATTATAGGCGGGCTACCACACCCAACTCGGATTCCATTCAAGTGTGCATAGCTAGATACTAAAAGAAAGCTAGAAGGGTTGAAAGGAGTTGTTTTTAGCAAGATTCAAGAACAGGGAGGGGCAAGGCAGTCACCCACTGTCTTACCACAAACCATGCAGTACTTTGACAGACATACATACAATACTCATGACACATGTAGACACACAATGTAAATGTAGTTTGTCTTCTAAAATAGGCTCCTTACAAACTGTAATATCTCCTTCCTGGACAACTACAGTATTTTCTCATCCTCTCGGTCATGCTCAGAACAGGACTATACCTCATCCCTTTCTATGGAAAGGATTCACTGATATCAACAGCAGTTTTCCCAGATGAAATTTTAATAAGCCGAGCCATTAATATCCACAAATACTTACCATGACCACTTCATAAGGAACAAGTAAACTCACACAAAGTTGTTCAGTTTAGCTATTGACAGTCTTTGGTAAATAAAATAATTAATATGTAAATATTCTTAAATCATATTTATAGATGCAGAATAAATATATGTGTAACATCTAAGAATATCACAATATATAAATAAAAATACTTTCTTGGAGTTGAGACAGGGTTTTGTGTAGTTCAGGCTGGCTGAGGCTGGCCTTGATCTTCTGGACCTTCTGGCTCCACCTCTCCAGTGCTGGGATTACAGCCTGGCTCCTAAGTATCAATTCAAGAGGAACAGCATCCAATGCTATGTGCACTGAGACTAGACTTCTCTCTAACAAGGTTGTTCAATTCAGGCTCCGTCATAAGAAGTCTGTGGAACCTTTTTCTCCTTTTACTTCTGTGGTGCTAGAGACAGAATCCATGGTCTCGTGTATGCTACCAAGCACTCTAACACTGAACCTCATCCCCAGCCCTGTGAAAACCGGGTTGCCTGGACATCTCAGAGGTGGTTCTCATGTGAAGCCAGGAGTAATTATTCAGAGTAATATGCAAAAAAAAACCCCTCCGTAAACCTGGGACTAAAGCCATAAATATTCATTTGTCATCACAGGGGCATCAACTTACACTGTTATGAAGGATGCTATTACTGCCTTGTCTGTGAGGGTCCATCCTGCCTCCTGTAGGAATGAGAAAGTTCACACTGATATGCTCTTAATTAGCATCCATAAAATATGTTGTAAATAGTTATAAGTTTACATTAAAGATTAAAATATCATCTTTATCCACGTTTATCTGCTTCCTTAATAGTTATTTAATAGTTGCTGAAGACTGTAACAAATTTCGTTACTTTCCAAGGGCCTGTTCAGTTAAAAACACTTTTGAAAACCAGTGAAATATTTCTGAAAGCTAATTAAAAACATGTCGGAACTCAAGGAATATCGATCTTCAAGTACACAGAATGAACTGCAGGAAAGCACTTTATGCACCTTTCTGAGTCCTGCTACAACGAGGAGTAAGACAGCCAGGCTTCAGAGCTGACATTCAGGAGAGCTGGTTTGCAGGTATATACCAGGGCGTCTTAAAACTCATGCATTTTCCTGAACCAAGCATCATCACAGGACTTTCTGCAGTATGTTCTTAAAAAGCACATGAGCAGACATGCATTCTTTAAGCATGACACTTATTTTACCTAGCATATTTGGTGCTGCTGAAGAATCAGGTGATGCAGTTTGGTATGGCAAGTCAGTATTCAATTGCAAAAGATAGCCCTCAACCGTCGGCACTTCGTCCCACTTGACATGGAAAGAGTTGGTAGTAGCTTTGATCAACTGGACTTGTGATGGTGCTGGCGGTTTCTCTAAAGAAAAACATTTATATAGGGCCTTTAGTTTCAAAAGCATCAATAAGTTGCCAACACAGTTTTGGTGGACAGTTTTGAAAACACCAGCAATGAGCGCGGTGTCTGTTTACTGAAGACACTTCAACAAAGAGAGTCAAATCAAAGGAGTCTGAAGCTCTATTTTACTCACTTTCTTCTACAAATAAAACAACCCAGAACCAAATTACTTGTGTCATTAGAATCAGAGGGCTAAAGGTCTACCCTGAACCTAATCGTGTCTGAAAGACTGAGGGGTGAGACTGGGTGTTACAGAATTACTGCTTTGTTGTTTGACCTTCATAAATTCTTGTTTTTTTAATTTAAAGAACTGATTTTCAACCAACAGCATACATGCTAGAAATACTGCTTTTAGCAAAGATGACTTGGATATATTTTGGAAAAATAGTAAGTTTTAATATCCCTTTAACCAAAACACATAACCTTGGTATAAAATATCACTAACATAAAGAAAAATATTGCTAACATTTTCACAAGTAACAGATCTTTAAGATTTAAGATTACAGTCAGGTGGTGGGTGGCACACACCTTTAACCCCAGCACTTGGGAGACAGAAGCAAATGAATCTCTGAGTTCAAGGCCAGCCTGGTCTACACAGCAAGTTCCAGCACAGCCTGTATACACAGAGAAACCCTGTCTCGGAAAACAAAAACAAAAAAGATCTGAGATTATGGATTTTATGACAATATCTTTGCTCCAACCTTCTGTGTGTACTTAGGATGTCAGCAAGCTTCACACTGAGAGAAGTATGTTCCTAGCTTTGGACAGTTAGCTAAGAAAATCATCTTTGTGATCTGCTCAGCTGTCTAGAGCAAGTCAAATATTAATATCTACTTCACTTTTAAATACCTCTTTAAAATATTTTAATCATTATTTTATGTATATAGGTGTTTTGCCTTCATGTATCTCTGTACATCACATGCATGTCTGGTGCACAGAGACCAGGAGAAGGTGTCGGGTCCCCTGGAAGTGGAGTTACAGATGGTTGTGAGGAACCACGTGGGTGCGGGAATTGAACTCTGGTCCTCTAGAAAAACAGCCTGTGCTTTTATCTGCTGAGTCATCTCTCCAACCTCAAATGTATCTTTTTACTGATGATCAGCAGCATATGGCCATAGCCAGTCTATGCCTATTTCCTAAACAAGTTCTGTGGAAATACAGCAAGACTCATTTGTTAGTGTATTTTGCCTAGGGTTGCTTTCATGCTTCAAAATGAGTTAGGAGACCATATGGCCTAGTTCCTTCAATAATTCCCATATAAAGTCCTCCACCATCCTTTTAACAATCCAAGCTGTTTATATCCGCTCAAGGTAAGACAACTCATACCTGAGTAAAAAGCAAACATTTTGGAAAGTCCAGGAAGTAGACCAAACAGAGATATTAAGGTAGAAGACATGAAGAGAATTTTAAAAACTGTAAATCCTGAAATAAATTTCTATGAAACTAAACAATATAAGTTTCCAGACTGAAAGGGCCCACTGAGTACTCCTCACAATAGATTAAAAACAGATATCCGCCGGGCGGTGGTGGCGCACGCCTTTAATCCCAGCACTCGGGAGGCAGAGGCAGGCGGATCTCTGTGAGTTCGAGGCCAGCCTGGTCTACAGCGCGAGATCCGGGAAAGGCGCAAAAATACACAGAGAAACCCTGTCTCGAAAAACCAAAAAAAAAAAAAAAAACAGATATCCAGGGCTGAAGAGATGGTTAGTGAACATCAGCTGTTCTTCCAGTGAACCTGAGTTTACTTCCCAGCACACACACATCAACTGGGTCACAACCATTTGTAGTTCCCACTCTAGGGGATCAGATGCCTCTGGCTTCTGAAGGCACCTGCACTCACTTGCACATGCTAAAATTCATACATATATACCTACAAATAATTAAAAATAACCAAAACAAAACCTCCTTTAAAAAGCAAAACAAGCCAGGGATTGTGGCATATGCCTTTAATCCCAGCACTCGGGAGACAGAGCCAGGCAGATCTCTGTGAGTTCGAGGCCAGCCTGGTCTACAGAGCAAAATCCAGGAAAGGCACCAAAACTACACAGAGAAACTCTGTTTCAGAAAAAAAAAAAAAAACCAACAAAACAAAACACAAGCAAACATGTAAGCAAGGCAGAATGGTGGCACATACCTAAGGCAGGAGGACTGTATAGTTGAGGCCTCTTGGACTATTTTGGAAGACTGTCTAAATAAACAGAAACAAATCACCCGCATCATAAAATTTTAAAATTGCAAGAACAGGAAAAAAAATTACAAAGCTTCTAGAGGCAGGGGAAGAGAAAAAGGTCATGTTAAAAAGGACCAAAACTGAAACCTGGAAAATGTAAGGAAGACAACTCAAGTTCCAGGCATATGTACCTCATAGGACTCCAGTCACTCAGGAAATAAAGCAATCATCAACAAATGGGACTGCATGGAATTGATTTTTTCACAGCAAAGGAAAGTGCTAATCGAGTAAAGAGGTTGACTACAGAATGGGGGAAGGTCTTTGTCATCTGTAAAGGATTGTTATCTAAAATATACAAAGAACTCAAAATCCTACAGCAAGAAAACAAACAACCCAATTAAAAAATGGGTTGAGGAGCAGAGAATTTTCCAAAGAGAAATAAAAATGGCTAATAAATATTTTTAAAATGTGTTCAACATCCTCGACCATCAGAGAAATGCAAATTAAAACTACTCCGAGACTCTGTCTCATCCTTGTCTTAGTGGTCGTCATCACAACAACAAATGACAGTGGACACTGAAAAAGGTGGACACAAGAAACTGCTGGCCCGACTGTAAACTGGACAGACATTACAGACATAAATGAGGGACCCTCCAAGGGCTAGAGAGAAGTCCCCCTTGATTTAGTTATACCACTCCTGGGCATCTATCTAAGGGACTTTACATTCCATTACAGACATACTTCCTCATCTGTATCTATGGCTGCTCTATTCATAATAGCAAGGAAATGGATCAGACTAAATGTCCATCAATAAGTGAGTAAATAGTGAAAAACTGGTACATAGGCACAAAGAAAAACCGAACTATAGTTTGAATAGATGGAGCTGCAAAGTATAAACGAGGCAGAGGTTTAGAAAGACAACATGTCCTCTCATGCGGGTCTCAGCCTCTGACCTCTGTATCACTATATGAATGTCTGTATAGGATGAGGCGGCAGACTCCAGGAAACAGGAAAGGGGCCTGAGAGAGGGAGAAAAAATAACTTTCAGCAGAAAGTTACCCTAGGATTAAATCTTACTGTTGTCTATGTCTTAATTAAAACTCAAAAAGTCATGATTGATTAGCATCTGACCATTTATGAGAAATCTTAAATTCCCAATTATGTTGTTGGAATTTCTGTTCTAATTTACTTCAGACTCATTTCTTCTTCTGATTATTCATGTTGCTGAGGATGCTGCTGTGTCCTGCATTTGCACATTTCTACAACTATCTCCACTGAGTTTCATTTGATTTTAATCTTGATGCTTTCATTTTTCATTCTCATTACGTAAATTTAAATCTTCCAATAAAAACTTGAAAACAACAGGTTAACATATGAAAGAAGCCAAGAGACAAAAAAGGAAGAACTAAACTGAGAAGTGGCTTGAGACCTTGTCATAGAAGAGACCAGTGCTGTTGCTGCTGTTGTTGTGAGACATCAAACTAAGACACTTTACTTCACTGTTGTCGTATGTAGGGGTGTTTGCTTACATTTGTCCATGTACCTGTGGAGGCCAAAAACGGGCATCAGATACCCTAGATGTGTTTTTGTGTGTTTTGCTTACATGTATGTGTGGGGCCTGAAGAGGCCAGACGAGGGCATCAGATCCTCTGCAACTGGAGTTACAGATGGTTGTGAACAGCCCTGTGGATGCTGGGAATCAAAGCCAGGGCCTCTGGAAGAGCAGCCAGCACTATTAACTGCTCAGGGGGTCTCTCCAGCCCCATGGCGCTTATAAGATTCTCTGGGTTTTAGCATAAAATTCTATTTACATCAAAACTATCAAATAAATTTATATGTACTCATTTTTTTTCTTATAATTTTAGCAACTGAAGCTTATCTTTGTATTATCTGTGTCCTGGCTAATTTTATGCCAACTTGACACAAGCTAGAGTCATCTGAAAGGAGGGAACCTCAACTGAGAAAATGCCTCCATAAGATCCAGCTGTAGGCATTTTCTTAATTAGTGACCAATGGGGAGGGCACAGCCCATTGTGGGTGGTGCCATCCTGGGCTGGTGGTCCTGGGTTCTCTAAGAAAGCAGGCTGAGCAAGACATGGGGAACAAGCGAGTAAGTAGCATCCCTCCATGGCCTCTCTGCATCAGCTCTTGCCTCCAGGTTCCTGCCCTGTCTGAGTTCCTGTCCTGACTTCCTTCAAAGATGAACAGTGCTGAGGAAATGTAAGCCAAATAAACCCTTTCCTCTGCAAATTGCTTTGGTTATGGTTCCACCTCAGTGAAAGAAACCCTAACTAGGACAATCAGTTAGTAAATCTCAATTTAAAAGACAAATCTGTAAAGTGGATTTTCTGAACTTCTTTCTCTTTGCTATTGCGCTCTTTTAATGAAAGCAGCTAGTCTCCAGTTTAGGTGTTCCACTGTTATAATCAACTTTTTCATTACAAAAGCATTACATAAGTAAGCCACGCACGACCAGGAGGTAGCAGCGAATGCATTTAATCCCAGCATTTGGGAGACAGACGGTGGATCTCTGACTTCAAGGCCAAGCTGATCTACAGAGCGAGTTCCAGGACAGCCAGGGCAGTTACACAGAGAAACGCTGTCCTGGGAAACAAGCAAACAAACAAAACCAAGCATGTTGTTTGCTTGCACACCTTAATGCCAGCACTAGGGAACTGGAGACAGAGAATCAAAGTTTATCCTTGGCCACATAGTGAATTTAAGGCCAGCTGGGATACCTAAGACTCGACTTTAAAAATAAATAAATAACTTTAGGGAAGGGAATTAGAACAAAGTCTTAGGACATGTATGAAAATGTCATAATGAAACCTGTGACTTTCTACCTTTACTCATATGTCTATGTGCATGCGGGCACAGACACAAAGCTAGAAGAGGGTGTCAGATGTCTTGGGAGAGGGAGTTACCCACAACTGCCTGATATGAGGCTAGGAACTAAAGTCCTCTTCAAGAACTGAATGAGGTATTAACTGCTAAGTCATCTCTCCAGCCCCAAGAAAGGTAAGTCTTACAAACTGTAATAAATTATCCTCACAGTAAAGGTTCTTCAGAACTTCTCCATGGAAAGTACTTTTAAAAGCTGTAATGAGCCGGGCAGTGGCAGTGCACGCCTTTAATCCCAGCACTCGGGAGGCAGAGGCAGGTGGATCTCTGTGAGTTCGAGGCCAGCCTGGGCTACAGAGTGAGTTCCAGGAAAGGCACAAAGTACACAGAGAAACCCTGTCTCGAGAAAAAAAAAAGCTGTAATGAGTTTTTAAACTAGTAAATAAACTAACTGCCTTCTGAAACAAAGCCCAATACCCTCTAAAGGATGACAACATTAGATGATAACAATATAATAAAATTACCAATAAAAACTATTAGAAATGGGGGGCTGAGATGGCTCAGTGGTTAAGAGCAAATACTGCCTCTTTCCCAGCACACATCTTGCAGCTAATAATTGCCTGTAAGTCTAGAGGCCTTCTGGCCTCCTCAGGTGCCTGTACTGATGTGTGTGCAACCACAAGCACACAAACACACACAAACTAAGATAAAAATAAATCTTTAACAGAAAATTATTAGAAATGCAAATGAAACAAGCCCTTTAGGAGAAGAAAACTGATTCCACACGACAGACCTGGAGTGTAGAGAAGACAAGGACTGTGAACTGTGTAGTGTTACTTACCCCTTCCTATATTCTCTCCTCGGCCCTTTCATTCCCACACCATGTAGCATTCCTGCCATTATTCTCCCCTCCCTCTTTCTGACCCTGTGCTCTCCCAAAGGGCGGAGAACAGTGACTCTAGAATACCCTAAGTGGGACATCTCTATTACCTGCCTTCCTCCCACACTCGGGATCACTTCGGAATAGGGGCAGGAAGACTACAAGGCAGCGGGATGGCTACAAGGAAACGGGGTTTTCAGGACACATCGGGGCAGTTGCACACACCAACTCACAGTGGTTCTCACCCCGTGCACAAGACCCACACAAGCTCAAGACAGAAAGAATCCCAGCGTGGAGCCAGGAGGTGGACATGAAGCCCTGCCCCTCGCTGAGAAGCTGTTGGTAACTGAGAGCTGCTGGGAGAGCACACATTTTCTTTAAGGGTCTAGTCTCTGGTAGGTTGCTCTAATTTCTGGTAGGATGGCCACACACCCAGGAATACAGGGGTGGCACTAACTGGACTCAACACACTTTTTTTTTTTCCCCAGGGGAGAGCGCGAACGCAGTCCCCCACTACCACAAATTATGCAATCGAGTTTCCCGCATTTGGGGAAATCACAGGGGTCAGCACATCCGGAGTGCAATGGATAAGCCTCGCCCTGGGAAAACCACCTTCGTGATCATGGTATCTCCCCTGCCAGGTAATCAACACACTTTTTTTTTCCTGTTTTTTTTTCGAGACAGGGTTTCCGTGGGTAGCCTTAGCTGTCCTGGAACTCAGTAGACCAGGCGGAGATTCGACTGTCTCTGCCTGAGTGCTGGGATTAAAGGTGTGGGCTGTCATTCCTGGCTGACTGAACAGATTGAAAAAGAGTACAAAATTCTATGGGTACAGAATAGGGTGGAGGAGGAAAATAACTGTGGTTGAAACACCAAGTACAGAGCTGAAGAGATGGCTCAGTGGGTGCTTGTTCTTGCAGAAGACCAGGGTTCGGTTCCCTGCATCTACATGGTGGCTCTAATTCCAATTCCAAAATGTCTGATGCCCTCTTCTGACCCCCTCACGGGCGCCAAGCACACACATGGTGCACATACTTACAGGCAAACACTCATACATATAAAAACAAATCTAAAATCTAAAAATGCAATATTTGAAATTCTCAGAAAATTTTTGAAGATTTTTATTGTTTTCAACTGTGTGTGTGTGTGTGTGTGTGTGTGTGTGTGTGTGTGTGTGTGTGTGTGTGTACACACTCAAGTGCATGCACCAGAGAGCATGTATGGACATGTCAGAGGACAACTTATATGAGTCAGTGGTTTCTCTTTCCATCATATGGGCCCTGGGGAATGAGCTCATGATGTCAGGCTTGACAGCAAGCACCATTAACTGATGAGACATCCTGCTGGCCCCCACTTTAAAACTTTTGATGCAACTATTAAGAAATGCTCTAAAATGTCCTTTAATTTGAGGCTGTCTGGCCTCATTACACTGGGGTTACAGATTTGTAGGAAAGTACCAACAGGAGTAGAGTATTTCTTGCTGCATTTTTTTGTTTTTATTTATTTATTTATTTATTTATTTATTTATTTATTTATTTATTTATTTATTTATTTTTGAGACAGGGTTTTTCTGTGTAAAAGCTCTGGCTGCCCTGGAACTCTAGACAGGCTAGCCTCAAACTCAGATATCCACCTGTCTGTGCCTCCCAAGTACTGGGATTAAAGGTACATGCCACCACTGCTGCCCTGCTCTCCTGCCGCATTTTTTATTAGGGTGTAAATGATACGAATAGAATTTATCACTAATGATAATGATCTTGATCACTTTAGATGAGCTTGCAAGGTCTGATCATTAGAATAAGAATAGTTTTCTTCTTCCATGCTTTGGGAAGGAATCTTTAAACCCATTCTACATTCAATAAGAGAGGAATTAATAGACTCCTTTGAAGTGGGGAAGAGTTACATATTTTTTTCAGTGATTTCTTATTGTAAGAAAAGAGGAAATTATATTCATTTAAAGTCTTTGAAGACAGGTACTGAGTATCTATAGGTAGAACTTAATTAAGTACTCTTACCTACCAGTATCAAGATACCAAAGATCCTTGCAGCAAACTTGACTATTAAGTGCTTTTTTGTAGCCATCTCTTCCACTCCAAAAATATAATCGAGTTCCGATTGCAACAGCGCAGTGTCCAGCTCTTGGTCTGGGCCTTGAATTTTTTTTATCTTCTTGAGAATCTGATACTAGAGTTGTCCACTCTGCTGTATCTAAAAAGAAAGAAATTTCCATGACTCAGTTATTGCTCTGAAGCAACAAATAGCAAAAATTACTTTATTATGTCAATGAGCAAGTTTCAAAGACTCACCTAGATTTAGGTAAGAAAATGAGCTGGTACATCTCCATTCACAATCATGAGGTGAATTCTCAGTATTTTCCCCCTTGTGTGGAACCCATCCACCAAAAATGTACATCCTAGAAAGCAAAAGAAAACCAAGAACTTAAAGTAAGTGGTTTAATTTTACTTTTTGGATAGGAAATACAAGGATGAACTTAAATTTATTTGTTGGTTTAAAACTTCAGAACCACTTGCTTACCTACTACACTGTAGAGATAATATTATATAAATAAAATGGTCCTTTAAAAAAGAGTTTACCACCGGGCGGTGGTGGCGCACGCCTTTAATCCCAGTGCTCGGGAGGCAGAGGCAGGCGGATCTCTGTGAATGTGAGGCCAGCCTGGTCTACAGAGTGAGTTCCAGGACAGGTACCAAAACTACACTGAGAAACCATGTCTTGAAAAACCAAAAAAAAAAAAAAAAAAAAAAAAGAGTTTACCGGGTTGGGGATTTAGCTCAGTGGTAGAGCGCTTGCCTAGCAAGCACAAGGCCCTGGGTTCGATCCTCAGCTCCAAAAAAAAAAGTTTACCATTTTAAGTCAGGGTAGTACACATCTGAAGTCAGAGGTACTTGGGAAGAGGAGGATTACTGGAGTCCACACTGGGAAATGAAACAAGAGCCTGTCTCAACAACAGCAGCAAACGAAATCAACAACTTGATAAAGAGGTACTGAATCAAAATTATACTCTGTAAAATAAGTTTAATGAAGAGTGTTTCAACTATAATATACTTAAAACCCAGTCCTGTGTGTAATACAGTCAGGGTGCAGGCATCCATCCCTGCTTCCTGACTGCAGATGCACTCCGAGTTCCTCAAAATGGAGGACTACCACCTCCAACTGTAAGCACAGCCAGCCCTTCCTTCCTAGGTTGCTTCTGTTGGGAAAAGTAACTAAGACAGAGACCAAAAAAGATGAAATTTCACGTAACTCTGGGTCACTGCTATTACTTAAATGTAACAACTTTAAGCCTGCAGTCCCAACTGCATGGAAGCTGTGGTAAAAGCATGCTTGAACAAGCTTGGTGGTGCAGGCTTACAATCCCAGCTACCCAGGGAGGCCGAAGCAGGAAGATCACAAGTCCGAGGCCTGCCTGGACAAGTTAGTGAGACTTGGTCCTCAAATTCAAATTGAAAAAAAGGTTTGGTGAGGTAGCTCCACGTATGGTAGGACACTGCGATACATGTTAAGATGCTCAGTTCAAACTTCAGCACTGTTTAAAAAAACAAATAAAGCCAGGCGGTGGTGGCGCACGCCTTTAATCCCAGCACTCGGGAGGCAGAGCCAGGAGGATCTCTATGAGTTCGAGGCCAGCCTGGGCTACCAAGTGAGTTCCAGGAAAAGGCGCAAAGCTACACAGAGAAACCCTGTCTCGAAAAATCCAAAAAACAAAAAACAAAAAAAAAAAAAAACAACAAATAATGATCCTTAAATTTCCCCAGCACTCTAGGGGTTCTTGTTGGAACACTGTTCAGGAATGGAGTAGTGTAGAATTTTTAGTGCTTGTGGGGAAACTCCAAGAAAACAAGACAAGAGTCTTGTGACCTCAGTTTCTCCAAAGCACGGAATTGTTCTTGGAATGTGTTCTCATGCTGTAGTGGATAGGAGTTTAACTTCAGCTATTGTTATTCATGTGCTTCTATGGAAAACGTGTTTTGACCTCATGTGGCTTGTCCTTGTGATTGAACACCTTACTCACAGGATTCTTAACTCTCAGAGTATAAATTGTCTGATGCTCCGAATAAGTTGTCTACTGCATGAGACTTTTAGTCCACCTCATTTTTAGGCCCTGCTCTCCCAGACTCACACCGCCAATTAGAGCAATAAACAGTTCTTTTTAATTTTTTCTAAAACATTTTATTTCATGTGTGTGGGTGTTTTGTCTGCATTTATGCATATGCACCATATGTATGCCTGATGTCTCTGATTCCCCAGAACTGGAGTTAGTGATGGATGTGAGCCCCGTGCAGATGCTGGGAATCCAACCACAGAGAAGACACAGCAGCTTGGCCACACCTTCTGACACTTAGGTCATGCCATACCAGAAAGGCACGGAGAGGAAGGCAACTAGGTATCACAGATGGTACTAAAAGAAGTGGGTGTACAGGTGTTTCAGCTCCCACAGACAAGTCACTTTAGCTGTGGTTAGCATGAGGCATTATGAAGTTTACTAATCTATTTCTAAGAAAGTAACATCTTTATTTTGCTTGGTATGAATCTTTCAAAGTTGGTAAAGATGAAAGCTAGCCATACTTGTTTCCAATGACACTGGCTGTATGGAGGCTTCGTGGAAGTGGTACAGTCCCCTTTGTTTCTGGTTGTGACCATGACATAGTTTCTAGAAACAAAAATAAGCAAATCAGGAACTTGATCTAATAATAGTACATCACCTTAATTTACACACAAGTATAGAACAAAAGAAGTACTTATCAAAATGAAGCAAAAATGTTTTAAATCAGTTATCTGAATTTCATCTTAAATGTTTCCAGACCACAAAAACTTCCAATTAGAAATCTATTTACAGCCGGGCGGTGGTGGCGCACGCCTTTAATCCCAGCACTCGGGAGGCAGAGCCAGGCGGATCTCTGTGAGTTCGAGGCCAGCCTGGGCTACCAAGTGAGTTCCAGGAAAGGCACAAAGCTACACAGAGAAACCCTGTCTCGAAAAAAAAAAAAAAAAAAAACCAAAAAAAAAAAAAAAAAAAAAAAAAAGAAATCTATTTACATTTGAATTTAACATTATATTGAAGAAGTATGCTTAAAATGTCATTAATTTTGAGTTACATATAATATTTTTGACTTTACCATTGTAAATAAATGTGTGAAACAGTCAAAAATGAGAAGTACATTTCCAGTTACTCACTTCTAGAGAGCTGCCCTCAGGTTTCCCACTGGTTAGCAATGCTGTGAAAGCCACACTTCCCAAAGACAGGGGGGACAATGAGAAACTACCAACCCAACCAGATCCTTCCAAGGTGAAAGAGGGCACTACTGACAACTACAACGGACAGCAAGCATAAAGCTGGACCATTCTAGACAAGCCAGGACCTATGGTGGAGCTCAAGGGACCATAGGAAAGTTACTGCCATAAACTGAACATTCAATTGCTCAAAGTCTCAGCTGTTTCAGAGAATGTAAATGCTAACTATAATATCAGTGCAACTTGACAAGTATTTAAACAAAAACGTTTTAAATACATTTAAATTTCTCTTACCAATCATAAGAAATTCCTGAATCAAACTATGATTACCTAAATCAAGCTGCCATAGGTCATCCAGGCGAGCACCACACATTCCACCAAAAACATACATCCTAGGACGTCCAGAGTCTTTTTTACAATATATAATCGCAGTATGGGACTCTCTCGGAGAAGGTACAATGCCTTTGGTGGCTGGGATGCTCCAGCCCACGACACCAGAACCATGCTGTAGTTCCAACTCATAGAAATCATTTAAATACCTACGACATCACAAATAAATGAAAACGTTCAGATGATAGGTATGTTTATTTGCTTTTTTTCAATTCACAAATACAACATATGCTAGCCACACACAGTGGTGCATGCCTGTAATCTTAGCACTCAGGAGTTTGAGGCAGGAGGACCATGAGTCCAGGTCAGTCAGTATGAACCAGACATCCTATCTCAAAGAAGAAAATAAAAAGAAAAGGGCTTGAGAGATGGCTTAGCAGCTAAGAGTGCTTACTGCTCTGGCAGAGGACTCAAGCTGGGTTCTGAGTGCTGACATCTGGTGGCTACAACCATCTGGAACTCCAGTTACAGAGGATCTGATGCCCTTTGCTGTCCTCTGTAGGCACCTACATGCACATGGTGCAATAAACTCATGCGCACACATACACAAATGTTCTTAAAAAGAAAAATGTCTATTATATGCTTATTGTAAAAAAAAATTCACATAGTACAGAAAGGCACTAGGCAAGCAAAACTTCCATATATTTATTCATCCCATATATATTTATCAAACGACTATGTCCCAGGTACCTGCCATAATATATAGTGAAGACAGAAAGCATCTTACCAATACTCTTGTTACTGACCATGGTGATGGCTTTAAAACACAGTCCCAAATATCTGAAATACACTCTTTCCATCAGATGAGATCCCTCTCCCCTTTACTGTTGGCTGCTCTAGGACTGCTCTGAACAAGGGTGCCCTGGCTGGCTTGTGAAGGCCAATGTATTCTTACTGTAATACTGCTTGTGGAACTCTCCACCAAGCTCTGAAAAGGCCACTCAAGGGTCTGGGTATGCAGCTCAGGTGGTAGAGTACCTGCCCAGCGCAGAGGAAGCTCTAGTTTCAGTCTCTAGCAATGAACATCCCAGACATGGTGGCAGAGGCCTCTAATTTCAGCACTCAGGAGGTATAGCAGAATGATCAGAAGTCCGGTTGTTCTTGGTTACACAGTCCAAAGCCAGCCAGGGCTTTATGAGATCCTGTCTCAAAATAAGCTACACACAGGCATGTCAGGTGACGGCCCCATTGAACCGTCCGTCAGCCACCTCCGTTAACTGCCCGATGTGGGGTAACCACTCAAGCTTTCCCACTGAAGGGCTCAGCCATCCCCTTCGTGCCATTTGATCTCCTTACTTAACAGAGTTTGAGCGTGAGAAAAGTTGCTACTTTGCATCATTATTACACAGCACTAGATTTCCAACAGTAACTATGGACAATAATTCAGCAAATACCTTGAAGATATTGTTATCTGGAATGCTTACTGCTTTGCAACCTTTTTAGCACACTATAATGTCATAGCAATGTCCTAAATAGTGTCTTAATTTAGAAACTGGCATTAAACTTGTCCTAAACAGCTTCTGTTCTTAAAAAACTGTCATTAATCTGTGACATACATACATATATATTTTGGTTTGTTCGAGACAGGGTTTCTCTGTGTAGCTTTGGTGCCTGTCCTGGATCTCACTCTGTAGACCAGGCTGACCTCGAACTCACAGAGATCAGCCTGGCTCTGCCTCCCGAGTGCTGGGATTAAAGGTGAGCACTACCACCTTCCAGTGACATATATTTCTTACTGCAATGACTTGGCTTTTTTGCAAATGCATGCATATGTGGTATGCATACATGTGTGCACACATGTATAACCAAGGGCTGACATTAGGTTGTCGTCTCTACCTTTTAGAGTTGAGGCAGTCTGTCCTGAACCTGGAACTTGGTTTGTTTTGTCTAGTCTTGCCCAGAGCCCTTCTGTTCCTGCCTCCTGTTCGCTGGAATGACATACGGCCACTACACCCACCTCGCTTTCTATGTGGGTTCTGGAGATCCAGACGCAGAGTCCTCACACTCGCATGACAAGAGCTTAACCTGCTGAGCTATCTCCCAATTCCAAAATGACTTCTGTAACAACTAATTCAATTTCCTACTAATTTTTTATTCAAGTATAAAGGCAGAGAGAAAAACAGTTTAGAAAATAGAATTTGAAAGTTTAGGGACTGGAGAAATGGCTCAGTGACTAAGAGCACACTCCCAAGAGCATGAGTTCAGCTGCCCAGCACCCATGTCAGGTGGCCCACAGCCGCCTGGAACTCCAGCTCCAGGGAGAGCCAACACCTCTAGCCTCACTGGGCATCCACACTCACAGGCATACACCCACACACAAACACCCACATATATATACATAATTAAAGATAAATTCTTACATCTGTCCTGGCGGCACACGCCTTTAATCCTTTAATCCAAGCACTCAGGGATGCAGAGGCAGGTGGATCTCTGAGTTCCAGGCTACCCTGGTCTACACAGGGAAACCCTATCTTAGAAAAATAAATAAATAAAAATTAAAAAATAAAAACCAAGACATATATTGAAAAGGGAAAAGGAAAAGAGACAGTGATTCATTCTCTTTGGAAAAAGGGACAGACAGTATTTGCTAGTGTAATACATCTTAGTAGACCGTATGGAGTATGAGAACAATGGCTTTCATTTAATAACCACATTTCACACCAAGTTTTCAGATAAAACCAATTTTAAAATAAATTGGTATTGTACATGACCCACTTAATATGAATTATAGCCCAAGACATACAAATATATTGGCATAAGCAATTATACAAGTATCAACTTAATAAGATGATTTCTGATTAGAAAAGAGAGTTTGAAAACCTTCTCTAGGGACTGAAAAACACACAAATACATAAAAATGTATGCCGGGCGTTAGTGGTGCACGCTTTTAATCCCAGCACTCGGGAGGCTGAGGCAAGCGGATCTTTGTGAGTTCAAGGCCAGCCTGGTCTACAGAGCGAGATCCAGGAAAGGTGCAAAGCTACACAGAGAAACCCTGTCTTGAAACACCACCCCCCCAAAAAAATGTGTTTATTGTTAGTCTCAAATATAAAAATATAAGCCTAAGCCTTATAATAACTACAGATAAAATATTTTTTTTTTTTTTTTGGTTTTTCGAGACAGGGTTTCTCTGTGTAGCTTTGCGCCTTTCCTGGATCTCACTTGGTAGCCCAGGCTGGCCTCGAACTCACAGAGATCCGCCGGCCTCTGCCTCCCGAGTGCTGGGATTAAAGGCGTGCGCCACCACCGCCCGGCCAGATAAAATATTTTAATCTAAGTCAAAATAAGCACTTGGTCTATAACGAGCATACCTGGGAACATTATTATTTGAGTCTTCACTTTCATTTGCCAGACCACCAAACAAATAGCACTTGTTACCATACAAAGAGAAACTATGTCCAAGCCGAGGACAAGGAGGTAAACCCGAAGGAGGAGGCTGGGGTTTCACTTTTTTCCATAGCCAACGGCTTGCCTGAAAAAAGAAGATATGCCTATGAAAGAAGGAAGCATTTCTACCTCAGTACTGTCAACAGTGAGCCGTCATCCCAATGCCTCAGAGTCCAGATGACAAGTAAGTGGCTAACTTCTGGCTGGTTTGTTGAGACACGATCTCACCATGAACTCTGTACACAGTGAGTTCCAGGACAGTTCGAGGCTGGCCTCAAACTCCAAAATATCTGCCTGCCTCTGCTTCCCAAGTGCTAGAATAAAAGGCATGTAACTCTATGGCTAACTTGTGAAATTAAAATGTATATCCTGGGAAGGCTGGCTGTGGTAATTCCAGAATTTGTGAGGCAAGAGGACCAGGAGGTGAAAGGTATCTCTGGCTACTGAGTAAGTTTAAGGGCAGCCTGGACTATGTGAAACTTGTATCACAAAGCTATATGTATGCCTGTAGGTGTGTGTGCATACGTGTTAGTAGACGCTCAAGTGAATCTTCTCTATACACAGATTTCCACGATGATACGCTAAGTTTACAATAATACTAAATACTATCACTTCTAATTTCTTCCAAGTGAAAAAAAAATAAGTATTTACACGTAGAACTTTAAGATTAGATGGAATTCATGAAAGCTATCTTTTATATATTAGGTAATCCATGAATGCTAAATATTTAACCTTTAAATAAATAAAACTCATTTAACAAATCAAATTCCAAAATTTATTCTTTAGCCATGAGAATCTTCTCTATTTGAAATGGTTGCTTGCTTGGAAATATGTACATTGGCATTCACATTTGCCAATGGCAGATACCCTGATGATCATGGCCCTTGGAACATATCAAGAACAGTCGACAAGAATGAGCTCCAGTTAATAAGCAAATCAAATTTAGAAAGGCTATATGAAACTGTAACCTCTCTCTGCATGACTGTGTGTGGGGGTTACTATTACTGTTAAAGGAAACCATTCTTCTCACACTGAGGCACCAGTTTTCAAAGCATGCTCTGGGTGGTAGAAACGCAAATGTCCAGGTCCCAGCACAGACAAGACTCGAAAAACCCAGGGGCGGGACCAGCAATCTGTTTTCATCAGTCCGAGGGTGCCTAACGGACAACTGTACTAACCCACAGAGACCTAAACATGAGACAGTTCAAGTATTGCTAAAGGTCAGGTATCTTTATGCTATAAAGGTCACACCAGACCTAAGAAAAGACATCAGAGACTTTGACTTGTCAGTGAAGCGGAAACATTTTCTTTGAAGCTATAAACTGTGGAGCATCTGTTACTGTACCTGTGCTAATACAATGTTTTGTAATCTCTTTTTAAAAAAATCACAACAATTTAATTAGCACTTCAGACTGAAATAATAAATGTGAAATACACTTACTTGCAACTCATATAACTCATTGCTGTATCTTCCATATTCAACCATTCCCCCAAACACTAGTATTCTAGTACCATCACAGACAAATCCATGGGCTGCACAACCTGGAGGGATGTCTCCTCTAACAGCTGGTAGGAACCACTGATTTGTAACTAGTCGTCAGAAAAAAAATTAAGATCAATTATAACAAATTATAGTTACATATTCCATGAGTTTGATACATATGTGTATAGATACAAACATACATGCATATACCCATTCTATATTCCTGTAGCTCTCAACTGAGGGTTCTTTTGCTCTTCCAAGGATACTGACTTTGCAATGTCCAAAATCATATTTAATTGTCACAACTGGAAAGGAGATGCTACACCAAGTCGTGGGTTGAGCCTGAGGATGCCAGCATTTATCTTACACAAGCCTCTACAGCCAAAAATCACCTGTCCCAAAATGTCAATAATGCTGCTGTTGAAAAACCCTGATTTTCACCATTTAACTCCTAGAAAGATGCTGGTGGGTGTCATCGCCATTAAAGAAGTGGAAAACCTGAGATTTAGAAAGGCTTGGTAACTTTAACACTGATTTTGAACAATTGGCAAAGTAAGAGTCAAAATAAGTGTAACTTCTTCTAAATCCATGGTATTTACACTATACCTAATCAAATACTTGTTGGGACCATTGGGGAGGGTAGCAGAGAGGAACAAAATTAACGAAATTTCTCCTACAGATTTTTGCCTTTAGAGGACTACTGTGATCAAATTGTTTCAAAGAAAAGTTGGTTGTGGAATATATCGACCCCAAACTCAGCAACTAGACTTACTAGTTTCCGATGATGGCTAGACTATTTACTAGTGGAGAAAAAAAAATTCTAATGAAGGCTCGTCCCCCCCGACCAGCGACACTTCGCGCTCTGCAGTGGTGTCTGAGCTCTGACAGTCCTCTTGGCGAGAGCGTGTACATACATCAACCACAAGTCCCTTCCCCGCCAGGTTAGAGAACGGTCGGCCGGCCGAGAAAGTCTCGCCGGCTTCCGCCAGACACCGAGTACCGCAGCTCAAGGGCCACAGGGCCTCCCCGCCCCTCGATCCTCGCAAAGACCGCCGAGGCCCGGCTTGGGGTGGGTTTTGGTTTTGACAGTGGCGGGATCTCGGCCCTCGAAGGGACCAGCCCCCGGGGGAGTGGAGCGGGGGGGGGGGGGGAGGCCCGACGGTGGAACCCGGGTCCACTCAGGTCCACGGGCACGGATGGGCCGGGGTGTCCCGAGGTCCGCCGGCGAGACCGGTCCAGCCCACGGGCCCCGGGGAAACCGAGCCGCCCTCCAGCACGTTTGCGAGCTCGGGCTGCCGACCCCGCCGAGCGAACCCCACCGCCCACCGCCGAGCTGAGGAAGCGGCGGCCCCCGGCGGTGACAGCTGTCAGGCCCGCGTCCGCCGCAGCCTCCCCTCCCCCTCCGCGGTCCCGAGGCGGGGTCGCCCAGCCGCCGCCTACCGGTGTTGTAGACGTGCAGCTCGTCCGCGATGCCCTCGTTGCCCCCGCCGAAGATGATCATCAGCTCCCGGATGGCCACGGCTCGGTGTCCGTGCCGGGCGCGGGGCACCGGCCCTGTGAAGGAGGAAACCCGCCTCCAGTTGAGGAGGCTGGGAGCCGCCATCTTCCCAACCCCCGCCCCTCGGCCCACAATGCCCCGCGCGCGACGGGCTCCACGGCTCGTGGGGAGGCCCGGGCACCGCCTCCAGCTGGGCGCGCGGGAGGCCCCGGCACGTGACCCGCGGGCCCCGCCCCCCCCAGTCCGTGGCGACGTGGCCCTCGGGGCGCCGCCAGGATGGAGCCCCTCCCACCGGCCCTGCCTCCCGCGCCCCTCTCCCGTGGCTTTCCGTGGGCTTGTTCGCGGAGGAGGGACCGCCTGGCCCTTGGAGTCCACTTTGAGCATCTTCCGTGTGGGCGTGGCACACCCTGCAAACTGTTGCCGCCGGGCGCTGGAGAAGAGCCGCCGCCGCCGTGGAGGTCCCAGGCGCCGGGCAAACCTGTCATCTCACACCAGGGTCCCGCCCATGGCAGGACCTGGACCTGGACCGTGGCTCCTGGACCGTGTGGCTAAGAAAAAAGTGCGCTGCCCCAGCTCCGATCAGATTTGGAGGTGTCAGGGCCTAGACAGCCCAAGTTAGCCCCCAAGGTGACTGGCTTTCGTTTGATTGAAGCAGGTGTATGAGTCGTCTTGTTGCTGTGATAAAAAATACCCTGACAAAAACAGTTGGAGGAGATTTATTTTGACCCACGGAGAAGGAAGCCCATCATAGTAAGGAAGGAGGCTTGGCAGGTCACATTTCACCTGCAGAGAGCCACGAATGCTGGAACCCAGCTGCCTTTCACATTGTTTGGTCCAGGATGGTAACCCGGGGAATGGTGCCACTCACATTTATCCCTATCTTAATTAACCTAGGTAATCCCTCATAGGCCTGCCCACAGGCTTGGCCCCCAGGTAAACCTAGATAGTATCAAGCTGACACTATTGACTATCACTATCAAGCTGACACTATTGACTACCACAGCTGTCATCGATAGCTAACAACTGACAGTACTTCCATACCCAGGCACCATCCTAAATTACCTTCTTTATAATAACACACAGTCTTTGCAACTGTTCAGGAAGTTTGGTACTTCCCCGTTGTGGTTGGGGAAGTGAGGCATATGGCTACGGAAATTGCTCAGGTACACACAGAAAATGACCTGGGGCAGGATTCGAACAGGCTTCTATGTTCATGGCTTTCCAGCCTTAACCGCTAAATGTATTGCCTCCGACAGTAGACGCTTACAGCCCTTAATCCCCAAACACCTTGCAGTTCGGTTCAAACTGGATCACAAAGTAAGTAGTAAAACAAACGCTTAAAGCAATTTAAATCTCGTCTCAGGTTATCAAGATGATACTGCAGGGAACACACACTGTGCAGCCCATTTTCTGAAGTTCATTTTCTCCCATCTCTTACCAGTTTCATTTCTCATCCACCTACCTCACACTCTCACCTCCCTCAAAGCTAAGTGTACCGTATCTCTAAGTTCTCATCCACCCAAGTTTTCTGAAGAGAGAATTCTCTACATTTTTAATTAAAACTTCTTACTGTCAGCCGGGCGGTGGTGGCACACGCCTTTAATCCCAGCAGGCGGAGCCAGGCGGATCTCTGTGAGTTTGAGCCCAGCCTGGTCTACAAAGCGAGATCCTGGGCAGGCACCAAAACTACACAAACTACACAGAGAAACACTGTCTCAACCCATCCCCCCTCAAAAAAAAAAGCCTCTATGTGTGATTTATTTGGGAGATGGGTGGTGGGCCCCCCCCCAAAAGCAAAAACAACCAACAACAATTATATGATAGATTCTTGTTGTTGTTAATATTCTTAGACAAAAAGACTTAAGGGGGCCGGGCGGTGGTGGCGCACGCCTTTAATCCCAGCACTCGGGAGGCAGAGGCAGGCGGATCTTTGTGAGTTCGAGGCCAGCCTGGGCTACCAAGTGAGTTCCAGGAAAGGCACAAAGCTACACAGAGAAACCCTGTCTCGAAAAACCAAAAAAAAAAAAAGACTTAAGGGGGAATTAAAAGTCGAAAACCCAGTGTTAATTAGGAGAGAGCCTGTTTCCCAGGCCTGCTACATCCAAGTACCTAGTGGCTTAAAATAGTTGAACAGCACTCAGGAGGCAGAGAAAGGCAGATTTCTGTGAGTTTGAGGCCAGCCTGGTCTACATAGTGAGTTCCAGGACAGCCAGGGCTTTGTAGAGAGACCCTATCTCCAAAAATATAACAAAGAAAATAAAAAGTAGAACCTGGGTTTGATTACCAACACCCACAGAGCCGCTCACAACCATCTGGAACCCCTGTTCCAAGGGTTCTGACGCCCTCTTCTGGCCACCACAGGCACCAGCCATACCTGTGGTTCATAGACATACCTCCAGGCAAAATACTCATAAAATAAATTCTTTAAAAAGAATCAAAACAGTAGAGCCAGGCGATGGTGGCCCACGTCTTTAATCTCAGCACTCAGGAGGCAGAGGCAGGCAGATCCCTGAATTCTGACTTCGAGGCCAGCCTAGTCTAGAGAACGAGTTCCAGGACAGCCAGGGCCACACGGAAGAACTGTCTTGAAAAAACAAACAAAACCTAGTAGAATTGTCAGAATTGTCTCACAGTTCTAGAGAACAGAATTCCAGAACCAGGGTGTCAGCAGGACAGAACACCAGTGTAGGCACCATCTAGGAGGAAAGATTAGAAAGGGTATCGAAGAAGGAGGGCTAGTGATGTCCCCCAAGAAGACAGCATTTTAAAGGTTATAACAGACGTGGAAACGGGAACTGGGGACTTGTTCAATGGGTTTGGCTTTGAAAACCACTTCCACCTTCACGAAGCTCCCTTCGCCTGTGGCTTCCTTTAAATATCAGCCCTCACCAAGTTCCCTTTTGACCTCCTCGTCCTCGACTATTGTGTTCCGTTTCCTTCCAAAGCCATTCCGAGTTCAGGTAGGAGGAGGAACTGTCTGTTGGATTTACAAATGCCTAGTGCAAGCCACTTTCAGTGGAGGAGGAGAAGCCAGAGAGAACAGAGGAGTGAGTAACAAGTGAGGAGGCACAGAGAACATCGGCAGTCTAGTATTCTTTTGAACTGTTGCCAGGAAAGCAAGAACATGTGCCGTACTCGGGCAATGTCCGTCCGGCACATGGTGGTCATTCAGTAAGATTATAATTTCTATCATCATCATATTACTACCGTTTCCAATCCTCTTCCTTAGCTACAGGGCATTGGAGAGTCAGTTGTAGAGCCAGAGACTAGTGCCCAAGGGTGGCAGAGAGCTGAGTGTAATCCACAAGGGCTCAGTTGAGGACTCAGGCCAAGGTTTTATGTTCTGGGGAATGCTAGCAGGTGGGCTCAAGAGCAGCGTCCGAGCAGGTACAGGCACTGTTCTCAGGATGAGGGAAGCAGAGTGGCTGAGACATCTGTGTACAGCTCCTAGGCTCAGGACATGGAGAAGGCAGAGGGAAGAGCAAGGCCGAGCTCTAGGCCCTGTGGGTTTTAACTGAGTTACCAGAGCAGGGACTCAAGAGCACGGGAGAAACAGGGAAACCCAGTGCCAAGACTCGGGTGCAGACCCCAATGTTACCCCCTCAGCAAGTAGCAGAAAAGAGCCCAGAGCCCTGAAGCTCAGGCTGCCAAGGTGATAACCCACTACTGAGGTCCATTGAGCAAGAGGGATTGAGTGTCCATTGTTGTTTCTGCCTGCTGTGTGTGATCTTGGATGCCGGCCATGAGAGACAAAAAGAAAAAAAAAATCAGCTTGACCCATGTAGTGATTCATTGGCTACTACAAAATACTTCCTTCCTTCATTGGCCTTAGGAGACACTATTTCACCCATTAACTGCCAACAGCTCCTTAGGGAGGGGTGGATTTCGTCCTCTACCCCCACCATCCATGAAGGCATATTGGCAGGTCCTCTGCAGGTCTTATGCAGGTGTAACCACAGCTTTGGTGAGTTCATAAAAGCCTCCTACTCATAGTCATAAGCAACCCTAATTAAGTTCAGGGGAACACACACGTAAGACAGGAAAAAGAAGAGGGGCTGACTACTTGGGAAGGAGGAAGGGTTCAGGAGGAGAGGGGACACAAGAAGGTGATGGTGATGGGGACATGAGCATCACCAAAACATATGCAGGTCTGAAACTGCTGAAAAATATTTCCTAAGATGTTTTTAAAAAGACTCCGCAAAGGCCGATCTGGTTGGCAAGAAGAAATGATAAATGTTCGACTTTCAGCTAAAAGATACATAGTTTAATGATAAATGGTACTACAGATTAAAAGTGCACATGAAGGGCAGAGATTATCATGTTTAGCCATGAACCTAAGTCCTGAAATAAATGCATCATTAAGTAAATGGTGTGAAGTAATATTATGTATGATATCATAGAGAATACTTGAGCATACCTAGATGATATAGGTTATAACTGGGCTATATGGTGTGATATAGCCTACCTATTTATTAGAATAATTATTATTTTCTTATTTTTTAAGATTTTTTTTTAGTGTATGTGTGTGCAGGTACCCTCAGAGGCCAGAAAAGAGCATCAGATCCCCTAAAGCTGGAGTTCTAGGTAGTTGTAAGCTGTCAATGAGGGTGCCGGGAATCGAACTCTGTAAGAGCAAGAAGTGCTCTAACCACTGAGCAATCACTCCAACCCAATGATTTTCTTTTCAACATTTATTTTAAAAAAACTGAGAAACAGCCGGGCGGGGTGGTGGCGCACGCCTTTAATCCCAGCACTCGGGAGGCAGAGGCAGGCGGATCTCTGTGAGTTCGAGGCCAGCCTGGTCTACAGCGCGAGATCCAGGAAAGGCGCAAAGCTACACAGAGAAACCCTGTCTCGAAAAACCAAAAAAAAACCAAAAAAAAAACAAAAAACAAAAAACTGAGAAACAGTCTAAGAGTGGTGGTGGGGGCTCCCGGTTATTGCCAAGCCCAGGGTGCTGTGCACTCTCTTCATGTCCCTATCCCTAACTACACTTTCAAACAATGTCCTTTTTAATTCATTCATTCATTTATATTTACTTACTTATTTCTTTTGAGATGGGGTCTCTCGGTGTACCCCTGGCTACCCTGGAACTTATTTTGTAGACCGAGCTGTCCTTGAACTCACAGAGATCAGCCTGCCTCTGCCTCCTGAGTGCTGGATTAAAGATATGCTCCACCACATAGAGCAGCAGCGCTTTTTAAAGATCTCCGACGTTCCTAGATTGTAGTGAGCCATCTGTGTCCCATCAGGACGCTGACCCACTCAACCGTAATCTCTGAGCACAGCTTGGATGGCCATCTGCAGCACTGTGGGCCTTTGATCCTCGGAAAGGAAAAGTGGCCGCTCCTCTTCCAGCATCAAGGTTGGATTTCAGACAGGAAGAAAAGGCAAGGCTCCAAATGGTCCTTTGCCAGAAGAACAGGAGCTTTCTAGGAAGTTCCAGACAGTGACTTCCACTGGAATGCTTCCCTTAGCTGCAGAACACCACAGAGGCATTTTAACTACAGACATTGCTGTCCAGGTAAGATATTCATAGTTTCCATTGGAAGGAATAAAGTAGAGAAGAACTAAATCATGAGGCAAAGCAGTCAGCACATTTGTACAAAGTTACAAATAACTTACTGCTGTAATTCTTTTCCTATTTCCTATCTTAGGGTTTCTTTATTCAATATCAATGATAAAATTGGTACAAGTACTATGGAAAATAGTATGGATGTCTCTCAAAAAAATGTTAAAAACAGAGGATTGGCAAGATGGCTCAGTGGGTAAAGGGACCTGCCACTAGGCCTAATGACAGGAGTTTGATCCCCGGAACCCTCATGGTGGAAGGAGAGAACTGACTACTCCCACAAGTTACCAACTGATGTCTACATGTGCATTGTAGGATGCATGAGCATGCACACACACACGTGTACACACTAAATAAATAACGTTTTAAAATTTGAAAATAAAATTACAGTATGATCTAGCCACCCCAATTCTGGATATACATCCAAAGGAAATGAAATCAGTATCTCAGTGAATGCCTGTTTTGGTTCTGGTTCTGGTTTTTAACTGAACGCCTCACATCTGTTAAGCAAGCACTCTTCTACTTCACCCATCCCTTGAAGAGACAGCTGTGTCCCTGTACTCATTGGAAGACTGCTCACAATGGCCAAGCTATGGAGACAATCCAAGTGTCCAATAATAGATGGCAGGACACAGAAATTGTGGTTCATATGTATACTGGACTATTACTCAGCCATAAAAAGAAGAAGATCCTGACATTTGGAGCAACATGGATGAACCTTAACAATTTGTTAAGTGAAATAAGCCAAACAAAGAGAGATAAATACTATAAAAGCTTATAGCCTGGGTGGTGGTGGTGCACTCCATTAATACCAGCACTCGGGAGGCAGAGGTAGGTGGATCACTGTGAGTTCCAGGACAGCCAGCGCTACACAGAGAAACCCTGTCTCAAAGAAAACAAATGAACAAACAAAAAAGCTTATTTAGAGAATCTAAAAATGTCGAAGTTAAAGAAACTGAGAGTAGAATAATGGTTGCCAGGGGTGGGACAGGAAAGTAGAGAAAATAGGTAGATGTTTGTCAAAGGGTACACACTTATAGGTGTAAGATGATCAGAGTCTGGGAATCTAATGTACAACATAAATGGTGATGTGTTGACTTGGTAATCAGTACGTAGTTTGTGTCTGTGTATGTATCAGGTCATGATACATATCTTGAATATATTCAGTCTTTATCAATTAACATAACAACATAACATAAATGTAAAACTATTGCTAAATTAAATTAGCTAAATACTATCATTAAATTTCCATTTAAGTATGATTTGAAAGCACCAACAATACTAATTTCCATTTATCAGACTTTTCTGAGTATTTTATATACATAATGTAAAATCATGTTTGTTTGTTTGTTTGTTTTTGTTCTTCAAGACAGGGTTTCTCTGTGTAGCCCTGGCTGTACTAGATCTCACTCTGTAGACCAGGCTGTCCTCCAATCAGAGATCCGCCTGCCTCTGCCTCCTGAGTGCTGGGATTAAAGATGTGTGCTACCACCGCCTCGCATGCATGATACATTTCAGCCCTCAGTTCTGTTAGGCCTCTCCTAACAGAACTCCTAATAGGTGGAGAAACTGAAAACGTGCAATAATATGTAAAAATAACAACTGAGCTCCAAGTCCACATTGGGTGCCAATGCACCATTAACACGTCACTGTATCTCTTTCCCATCTCATTTATTTCATAAGGAGGAATCCATGAATACAACATGGAAATGTTGGCCATAGATAAGAAAGCGCTTGTATCCTCAAAGCATGGCACAGCGGGAATAGAAGGGAAAGGAGCTGGAGTTAGAGACATTAGGGATCAGGAGAAAGGGTCCAAAAATAATGATCAGAGAGATTTCAGTTAATAGGAGTAGTAACTAGGTCCTGTGAAGGCAGTTATTATTCCAGTTTTGAAGCTCACTTTTGAGTGGGTATCATCCGCTTATTCAACAGCAGACTGATCAAACATTCTCCTAAGTAGATAAGAGCTGAAGATGAGGTGACCTTGGTATGAAGTGACCTGACGGGCATCAGCTTAAGGTTCTGCCTGCCGAGCTGCCTTAGGACATGTCTGAGGACCACTCTACAACATCTGCTACCCCCATGAGTGGATAATGCTGCTCCCAGAAGGCTGGGTTGTCAATGAAAATCCCAGTGCCAGCCATGGGATACCTCCCTAGAGTTGTTAGGAGGAGTCCAGAGTCTCTCCAAACAATATAGCCATTACAACTGCTCTTGAGTGCTCCGTCCTAAGCAGGACATCTGCATCATTCTTCCTCTCCCCACAGGGCTCAAGAAATACTGCAGAAGAGAAGGATGAAAGAATTTAAAAACCAGGTATGGCAGTTCACACATTTAATTCGGCCCTTAAGAGGTAGAGGCAGGTGTATCTCTGTGAGTTGGAGTCCAGCCTAGCATACATAATGAGTTCCTGGCTATCCAGGGCTACATAGTGAGACCTTGACTCAAAAACAAAGCAAAAGGAGATAGTTGAGGCGTGTCCACCAGGAATCCCAGCTTCAGCACTAAATTACTTTGCTACACTGGACTTTATCTCCCCTACAGCCTCAGCTTGCTCATCTGAAAGGTGGAGAGAAATTCAGTTTACCAGCACAAACGCTGGGAACAAAACGAAGCAGAAGCCATGGATCTGTTTTGTCAGTGTTCCGAGTTCCATGTGATTGAAAGATATTCAAAACACTGCTTCTCCATCTCTAAGTCCAGAAAATACTTAATCCTCAGGAATGTCAATAATCCAACCCGTAGCCACCAGCCACGTGGCTTAGGGGTATTTCAACATAATTAGTGAAGCTGGAGAACTGAATCTTAAATTTTACTAAATTTTCATTCCTTTGAGTGGAAAAATGAATACTACACTTAGCTGTTAGAATTATTTTAGGTATATTTAAAACAGCGTGGGATATAAGACTCCAGTTAGGGATTAAATTTATGGCCCTGTCCATACTGGAGAAACACTCTACCCATCCTGTTTTCTACTTTGGTTTGAGTCACTAAGTTCCCCAGGTTGGCCTCAAACTCTCACTGAATCCCAGATGCCTTTAGCAAGCAATCCTCCTGTCTCAGCCTCCCAGTAGCTGGGATTACAGGCCCACACTGCCACGCCCATCCCGTGTTCTACTGTTCAGTTTGTGAAATCTAAATGTATATTAAAAAATTTAATGTCGAAGTGAGATTGCTGAAAATGCAAAATCCATGCCAGATTTCAAAGACCTAGTAAAAATAATGTTTTAAAAAATACCGTGTCTTGGCCGGGCGGTGGTGGCGCACGCCTTTAATCCCAGCACTCGGGAGGCAGAGCCAGGCGGATCTCTGTGAGTTCGAGGCCAGCCTGGGCTACCAAGTGAGTTCCAGGAAAGGCGCAAAGCTACACAGAGAAACCCTGTCTCGAAAAACCAAAAAAAAAAGGTGTCTTTTACATATTTGATACTACTTGTTGGTTAAAATTTTTGTGTACATTGAGTAAAGTAAGAAACATCATTAAAATAAACTTTTTTTTTTTTTGAGACAGGGTTTCTCTGTGTAGCTTTGCGCCTTTCCTGGGACTCACTTGGTAGCCCAGGCTGGCCTCGAACTCACAGAGATCCGCCTGGCTCTGCCTCCCAAGTGCTGGGATTAAAGGCGTGCGCCACCACCGCCCGGCTTAAAATAAACTTTTATATATATAAATACTTATATTTATATTTATATTTATATTTATATTTATATTTATATTTATATTTATATATACTTTTATTAATATGGATGATCCTTTTTAACTTTTATTTATTTGTTTATGTATCTATTTATTTTTGAGGCAAGGTCTCATGTAGCCTGTGCTGGACTTGAACTCCTGACCCCTACGGTCTCTATCGCCCAAGGATTACAGGCATCCCACTCCACCCCCCACTCCATTCCCACCGCGGTTCTTACTGAGGAGTCTTGGAAATTTGAAGTTACAGTGTGAGTTGCATTATATTTATGAAGGAAAGGACCGCTTGCGACGGAGGCAGCCAGCAAGGACCTCTTTACGGCAGCCGAGAGGGGCTGTTGTGGAATATGTTCCGTGATCCTGGGCAAAGCGCTGGTACCATTCCTGGGTTTCTGGGGATCACCACCTGCAAAACTACAGAGCGCAGAGATTGGGACCAAGTCTGCCCTCTCCCTGCCTGATTCCTCTCCACTTCGGGCAGAAATGCACTCTGTCTGGAAGCGTCTGTCTTTATCGCAGCCTCTGTAGAAGACCGCAGTTGTCTGCGTCTTGATTTGCCATAGCAACATTGCAATGTCCAGGATATTTAAAAGATTCTCGGCTCTAGCCTGACTGTTGCTTTCTCTTGAAATTTACATAAGACACATCATGGAATAAATTCTCTTTCCAAGCATTTGCTTTTCCCTGGGTTTGAATCTTTTACTCCAGAACAGTCTCGTTTTGGAGAGAGTTTCGCACACAGACTGCAAGAGAAAGCTGAGAGAGGAAGTCCGCGCCAGCTAGCCAGCCTGCCCTGCCTTGGGAGCACATCTGGAAGAGGTTTCAGGAGCAGCCTCTGGGCACAAGGCTCGGATTCCCAGCCAGGGAAGGAGGAGTGGAAGAAACCCGAGCCATTCAAAGTCAACGCAAGCGGAGGTGGGTGTGGACAGCCGAGGCACACTCTCTTGGAAACTGTGTATTGGCCTCGGGGCTCCCCGGGCCCCTAGGGATTTCCAATGGGCTCTTAGAAGCAGCAGGAGCGAAGCTCAGCAGCCCCTGCGAGGCCAGCGGCAATTTGAACGCTCCGCCCTGCCTGGGTTCTGGACCAAGGAACCCAAAGCCTCCCTCACCAGCCATCAGGTAAATAGAGCAATTTGCGAGCCAGGTACTCTCTCTATTTCGCCTCCTCTATCTACAGCGCTTGTTTATTTTGCTGTGGACTCAAAGATGTGTACATCAGAGGCTTCAAACTGCCCGATCCACAGAGTTAGCCTCCAGAAGCCCCCTGCTTTGAAATGGTAGCATCCTAACGGAAGCTTTGCTATCACGACAAATCCATGATGTTGAGTGTACAAACTTTTCACATCTTGGGCTGCTTTTGCGGAGGAGAGTTTATCCCCATCCTCCCACCCCGCCCCTAATAGCGTGATTATTTGTTTGTTTTTCTTTGTTTGCATTGGATTTTAAGGATGGGCATCAGGAGTTAGATAGGACAGAGATCAATGTTAGCGTTTAACGTGAGTCTGTTTCTGGAGCCAAAATGACTTAACTGAGTTATGATTCATGTTTTTGGAATCTGTCCTCAGAAACTCTTTTGGGGCCTCCATACCCAGTAAGAGAGCTGGCAACCGTAGGGTTCTGTGATTTTGTTGTAGCACAAGAGTCACGGTGTTTGCTGTTTGCTTTAGCATCCCAAAACTGTCTTATGTTCTCTGTAGCAGTACATGCAATATCTCAGATAAGTCCATAGATAAGTCACAGGTAATCTGTGCTAGAAGTTAAGACGAGATAGTAAGCACAGCGTTTGAAAAGAGAGAGAACATAGATTCTGTCTAAATGCCTGAATGTGCTGTGGACATCAGTCCTGCAGGGGTTGGCCCATGCAGCCCGGTAGCCGGTGTGACGCTGGTGGGTTGGTCTTGGCTTTTCATTTTTCTCGAAATGTTTTGGTATTGCACTTCGGTGCAGTATCCTGTTTGTGTTACATAACGGAATTCGAGTCCTCCCTCTGATACAGCCAACAACAGAGCTGCGCCCTCCAGTAGTGACAGCGTGAGCTGTGTGCCCGGGAGGAGCTTTATAAGCTTGACTCTGGTCACATCACTTTGCACGTGCCTGCTTTTCCTCGTCTGTAAAGTGGAAATAAAGTGATATAATGTCATGTGTGACACACGGGGTGCCCCGCTTCCCTGGCAGAGCTGCGGGTGACGGTGCTGGGGACCGGAGCGACCATACATCCTGCACCGGGCAGGTCCCTGTCTTGATGCGTTCTTCCTCTGACATTCTGGTGGCTTCAGGTTCTCCTGGTCTCCCACCATGTCTTCTCCCCAGGACCCTGCTTTCTCCACTCCTCCCCTCAAATCCCTACCCCCAGCTCGCTCTCCTCCCCTCCGTCTTTGCGCTTCATCTTTCCTCTTGGAGACAAAGGCGTAGTTATTAAACCACGATTCTCATTTCTTATTCCCAAGGAACTCCGTTTCTTACATCGCTGCTTTAATGTCAGAGTTTTCCAAAGACTGTTCAGAAAGACACAGTCCCACCGGAAAGGAGCTCCACAAACCCCTGACTGACGGGCCCAAAGGTAGAAGAACACTTTAAATGTCCTGAGAAATGTCACAACAAAGACTATCAGTTAAGAGTGGGCATTTAGCACAGTCGTTCCCAAAGTTGAGCCATTTTATCATGTCAGTGAACGTTGCTTGGAGCACGCTCTGGGGTCTGCTGTTCTGATCACGCGTGTCTTCATTTTGGCTCCTATTATGAAGCCCTGTCTCTTAGCACTGCTGGTGAGCGTGCAAGGGGTCGCCCGGTGAGCACGCAAGGGGTCTCTCGATGAGCATGCAAGGGATTGCCTTGTTCTTCCTCCCCTATTGCTATGGTTTGGATATGGTTTGTAGTTCAGATCCAAACGTTCAAGTGCATAAGACTTGATCCTTACGTCAGTTTTGGGAGTTGGTATAGGAGTGATTTCAGGAGGGATGATGCCTTGTGGGAGGTGTTTACATCACTGAAGGCATCCCTTGTTCGGCTACAGCGCTCATGGTATTTCTACTCCCAGCATTGAACACAACCTCCTATATTTAAATCATTCAGCAACGGCTTTTGGGCACTTTTGCCTTTATTTCCCTTCCACCTGTGCACTACCAGATCTTTCCCAGCTCACCTGCACCCAGGGCAGATCCGATTAATCAGTCATCGTCTCTACCCTTTTAAAACAAGAGCCTGGTGATGGCTTTAGAAGTCTCCTTCATTTAGCAATCTCCAACTCCTCTACCAACTCATTAGAGCTGACATGTAAAATAAGTCTTTGGGGCTCTGAATTTTGAGGCCTTTTTCGTCCCGCCTTTTCTTCCAAGGCAGAGTTGAGCTCCTTGGCGACTACTTGGTCTGAAAGCACTCTTCTCGGGTCCAGAGCAGCCGCCCTGCAGCGTCCTCAGGGGTGGTGCTCTGAACACGCTCCATCTTTCCTCACGTCTAGCCTAGCTCTCTACGCCTGAGCCCTCTGCTCTCTCTCTCTCTCTCTTTTTTTTTTCCTCTTTGAAGCTGTCACTGTTCAGCACCTTGCTTTGGGAATTCCTTGTTCCATCATTGACATTTACTAACTCCCAACTCTGACTGTCTGAAGACAGGCCAACAGGCTTTTCTACACTAGAGAGTGGACTGTTATTACCACAGAAACAGTGACTCGGAAGTCGGTCAGCCTAGAAAAGCTTATAGAGGTGAAAGTTGAGGGACTTCCTGTCCAGAACCCTCTGCCTCCATCCTTGGAATGGGACCATTGGCTTATCTTTGATGAGCTGACTCCTTTCTTTCAGGGGGTGACAAGCAGAGCAACCAGAGCCTCTCTCCCTTGCTTTCTCTGTCCTGTTGTTCTTTCACACTATCCTTGGGACAGGACAGGCAGACCCAGAGGGGTGTCACACTCCTGTCCTCGGCCATCATGAAAGGAGACAGGCACAGCATGACTTCAGAAAACAGTTTGGAGGCTGGGAGCACTGGTGGCGCACACCTTTAATCCCAGCACTCTGGAGGCAGAAGCAGGCAGATCTCTGTGAGTTCGAGGCCAGCCTAGGCTACAGAGTGAGTTCCAGGACAGCCAGGGCTACACAGAGAAACCCCGTCTTGAAAACCAAAAGGGAAAACAAAAGAAAGAAAACCGTATGGAGAGTTCACCGATGGATACCGGGAGAACACCAGGCAAGGCACTCACGGCCTGAAGGAGGCGAGGAAAAAGCCTTCCGGGCAGAGATGCCGCCTGAGTTAGGCTGAGGACAAGAAACCGTAGAGTTGGGTGTGGATAGGCTGACTGGTGGACCCTAATCATGAGCTGTTCAGCATGGCCAGAGGTGTGACAGTCAGTGGAGTTGATTCACCTTAATTTTCGGTGGTACCCATGAGGGGCTTAAGCAAGAATGGAATGCTCAGAGTTAGCAGGGGAGGTAGGCTAATTTTTAAAACTGACAGATAACTGTGTATTTTTACAAGGTACAGTGTGATGTTTCGATTCATGTGTAAAGTGATTAGCTGGCTAAATTGGTATTCTATCACATCAATCAAAAATCTTTTCTTTTCTTTTTTTTTTTTTTTTCCGAGACAGGTTTTTTTCTGTGTAGCCCCAGCTGTCCTGGAACTCACTCTGTAGACCAGGCTAACCTCAAGCTCACAGAGATCCACCTGCCTCTGCCTCCCAAGTGCCGGGATTAAAGGTGTGCACCATCACGGCCGGCTTACCTTGTTTCTACGTATTGGAAATGTTTGAGATCATTAGCTATGTACAACTGTGTGCTGTCAGCTGAAGTTACCCCATGTTATCAGATGTTACATGTTATTTCCCCGATATAGCCGCACCTATGCACCGCTTAGCCACACTGTCTCCATCTACCCAGTACAGTTCTAAAGCACACTAAAATTGTCAGAGTTGTGACAAATGAAAAAGTGGGAATGGCACCAGTTACGAGTAAAAGCCACTAAAGACAGAAAGCCACACTATAGAACACCAGCTCGGAACAGAGGAAGTTGAGTATGGACTGCTTATTGGGTGATGCTATTAGTGTTATTTTTCTTAGATGTGGTCATGGCATTTTGGTTCTGTAGGAGGATGTCTTAGGCTTGTTCTCTCTCTGTTCCCATACACTGGAGTTATAGGCACACATGGACGTGCCTGGCTTTTTATGTAGGTGCTAGGGAGTTGAACTCAGACCTACACGCTTGTGTGGCCAGCACTCGTAACCACAGAACCATTTCCCCAGTCCTTACCCTACCCTCATTTTTTTACAAGAGTCATGCTGAGCCAGGCACGGTGGCACAGGCCTTTAATCCCAATACTTGGGAGGTAGAGGCAGGAGGATCTCTGTGAATTCAAGGCCAGCCTGGTCTACAGAGAGAGTTCCAGGACAGCCAGGGCTACACAGAGAAACCCTGTCTCGAAAACCAAACAAACAAGCAAAAAAATTCTAAAAGAGGCGTGCTGAAATATTAAGGGGTGATGTCCCACGCACAGTGCCTGCAACTTCAAAGCGTGCATGCACGCGCGTGCTTATGGGTAGGGCAGCTGAGCAAATGCAACACCTTGCTAGCGAGCTGGTGAAGAGCCCATGGGTAATTTATTCTTTTAACTTTTGTAAACTTGAACTGTTTCAAGTGAAACAAAGAAAAGAAAAAAAAAATGAGGCTGCTGCAGCTTCATATGTGTTTCACGTTGACTTTATATACTTATCAAACAACAAAAAAGAATCCACGAGGCGGTTATGTCAGAGATTGATTGGGGAAGGGGAGGGGGCAGGAAGGCTGGATGGGAAGTCACTGCAGAGTCAGTAAGGGGGTGAGATGAAACAGGATGGGAGGGAGGACCTACGTACGAGTTAGGCGGTATAACTCACCAGAGCCAGTGATGGCTCCCGTGAGGGAAGACGTGGAAGAAGATGGCAGGGTGCAGCCAAGCAGTCCCCGCAGGGCCTGAGGCGCGGAGTTCATGATGAACACACAGGGTTTGTGGTCGTCCTGTAACAGGGCAGCACTGTCATCCAGGCCCTTTGGTGTGTTTGAGAGATTATATTGCTAGATGCTGAACACAGGTCAGTGAACAGAGACACAAGTCACAGCTTCTGATGTTCCACTGGGGGAACAGAGTGGGGGAGGGGACAGCGGCAGGGGCAGCCTGGTGGCTGGAGGTGACTACTGAGGAGATGAAGAGTCGCAGGGTGGAGAGGTGGCAAGCTCCTGAAGAACACTCCAGATTGTCGGGGGAGGGGACTGGTGTGTGTGGGGGTGGGGGGGGTGACAAGTGGAAGGACTCTGAGGCTGGAGTCTGCCTGGCAAAGCGGGCAGGGTGGTCATGTGATATTTCACGGGAGGCACTATCTGTGCTCTGGCTCTTCCCCGGGAGCCTGGAAGGCCTGGGAGGGTTTTGGGGCAGAGCCCAGCACCAGGCACAGTGTGACTCAGGCTCAGCACAGCTGCTTGGCTGTAGACCTGCTGAAGGCAGATAAGGCAGTACTTCTGTAAGACGATGATACAGTCAAAAGATGGTGTCGGTCGGCCAGGGTGAAGGCCCCGGGGGTGGTGACAATTTTGGGTGTATTCTGAAAGCAAAACCAAGAGAATGTGTCGCCAGTCTACACGTCGGCACAGGGAGAGGCTGAAGACAGCATGTCTGCTTTTTGTTGGGATAATTATAAAATGAGGTTGTGGATAACTGGTATGGGGAAGACCCTGGGCGATGGGTGCTTCGGGGAAGTATCAGATCGGAACATGCAGATGCCTTCGCACAGGGATGTCAAGTGTCCAGTGGGATTTAGGCATATGGAGTCCATATGGGAGGTTTGAGCTGGGACAGAAATGTAAGTGTGGTTGTCACGTAAATAGTATTTAAAACTGTGAATGTTTAAAACATGGTAGGGTTTCTTCAGGAGGAAGAGAAGAGAAGAAAAGAGACCATAGACAGGGGTGTTCCACCATGTTCCTGTTGACGTTCAGGAGGTGGGAGCTAAAGAGACCGGGACAGAGCCGGGTGGTGGCGGCACAAACCTTCAATCCCAGCACTTGGGAGGCAGAGGCAGGAGGATCTCTGTGAGTTCAAGGCCAGCCTGGTCTACAGAGTGAGTTCCAGGACAGTTAGAGCTGTTACACAGAGAAACCCTGCCACAAGAAAGAGAGAGAGAGAGAGAGAGAGAGAGAGAGAGAGAGAGAGAGAGAGAGAGAGAGATTGGGACAGTAGAAGAGATTGAACATGCACCTCCCGAAGGGTGGAGAAATAAGAGCTTTTATAGATGGTGTTCAGGGAGTGTGTGGAGGAGGGGAGTGAGCATACCCCTGAGGAATGCGTCTCATAGAATCTTCTAGCGTTCACGGACCTTAATGACCTAGACCTAGTCCTCTTAGGCTGTACCTCGGTGGCACTTTTCTTGCCATTGAGACAGAACACCCAACAAAAGCAAATCCAGGAAGAAGGGTTGATTTGGTTCATGGGGTTCAGGCCGTCACCACAGGGAAGGCAGTGGGATGGTCATGGACCGGGAAGGCAGCAGAGAGCGATGGATCTGGTGCTCCGCCCTCTTCCTCCTTTTTATCCTGTGTGGGACCCTGGCCCATGAGATGGGGCCGCTCCTAGAGTGAGTCTGCCTCAGTTAAACCTCTCTGGAAACATCCTCACAGCCACAGAGGCGTGTCTCCTAGGTGACTCCTAAATCCTGTCAAGCTGTCAATCACGATTAACTACCCCAGGGGCTGGAGAGATGGCTCGGTGGTTATGGGCACAGACTGCTCTTGCAGAGTGTATGGGTTACTATTCTGTTGCTGGATAAAATACCGTGGCCAAGGCAACCTGTGGGAGAAAGAGTTTATTTGGGCTTATGGTTCCAGAGGGCTTCCAGTCCATGATGGCAGCAAGTGGCAGGCGTGAGGGCAGGAACACAGTGGAGAGCTCACATCGTGAACCACGAGCACAAAGTGGAGAGAGCACTGTTGTGGAATAGAGTATTGCTTAACTACGTGAAGATGTGTTACATTTGTTTGTGTTGCAGAATAATTGTTTATGTAAAGATGTGTTGCATTTGTTGATGCTGCATTTGTTTAACTACATAAAGGTGTGTTGCTGTTTCACCCTGCCTGCCTGAGGCACCTGATTGGTCTAATAAAAAGCTGAACGGCCAATAGCTAGGCAGAGGAGGGATAGGCAGGGCTGGTGGGCAGAGAGAAAAGAGGAGCCAGCCAGCTGGGAGCCAGCCATCCAGGGGCCAGACAGACAGACATGGAGAAAACAGGAAGGCAGGATAGACAATATAGTGTAGTGTAGTGTAGTGTAGTATAGTATAGTATAGTATAGTGTAGTGTAGTATAGTATAGTATTGTATAGTGTAGTGTAGTATAGTGTAGTATTGTATTGTATAGTGTAGTGTAATATAGTATAGTATTGTATAGTGTAGTGTAGTATAGTATAGTATAGTATTGTATAGTGTAGTGTAGTATAGTGTAGTATTGTATTGTATAGTGTAGTGTAGTATAGTATAGTATTGTATAGTGTAGTGTAGTATAGTGTAGTATTGTATTGTATAGTGTAGTGTAGTATAGTATTGTATAGTGTAGTGTAGTATAGTATAGTATTGTATAGTGTAGTGTAGTATAGTGTAGTATTGTATTGTATAGTGTAGTGTAGTATAGTATAGTATTGTATAGTGTAGTGTAGTGTAGTATTGTATAGTATAGTATTGTATAGTGTAGTGTAGTATAGTATAGTATTGTATAGTGTAGTGTAGTGTAGTATTGTATAGTATAGTATTGTATAGTGTAGTGTAGTATAGTATAGTATTGTATAGTGTAGTGTAGTATAGTATAATGTAGTGTAGTGTAGTATAGTATAGTATAGTGTATAGATGAGGTAAACAAACCTCAGAGCAGCACATAGATTAATAAAAACGGGTTAATTTAAGTTTAAAAAAAGCTAGCGAGAAACAAGCCTAAACTAAGGCTGAGCATTCATAATTAACAATAAGTCTCCATGTCATGAGCCCGCTCCAGAGCACACAGAATGGCATAAGGCTTTAAAACCTGAAAGCCTGCTCCCAGTAACATAATTTCCCCAACAAGACCATCCCTCCTAAACCAACCAAACAGCATCATTAACTGGGGACCAAATGTCCAAGAATATGGGGAGCACCTAATTCAAACCACCGCACAGAAGACATGTTAGGTACAGGCTCACAACCACCTGTGACAATAGCTCCCGGAGAATCCAAAGCCTCTGACCTCGATGGGCACTGGCATTCATGTACACAGGTACACACATGCGTATAATTAAAAATAATGAAATGTTTAAAAAGATTCACTACACAGCCTCAGACCTTGGATTTTCTGCTGGACTCGGGTTCCTGCCTCCTTCTCTACGTGGCTTTTTTTTATTTTTTATTTTTATATTGTGTGTCTAGGTGTTTTGCCTACATGTATGTAAGTGTAGCAAATGAACGCAGTGCCAGTGGCGGCCAGCAGAGGGCACTGGATCACCTGGACTTGGAGTTCCTGGGCCTGCCATGTGGGTGCTGGGACCTGAGCTGCAGGGACACTAAGTGCCCCTAACCACTGAACTTGCCGTAGCCTGACTGTGGAGGTCAGAGGGCAACTCTGGGGACTTGGTTCTCTCCTTCCACCTTTATGTCTGAACTGTGAATACTCTCCCCATTAAGTATTGACGGTGCCTGTGTGTGTGTGTGTGTGTGTGTGTGTGTGTGTGTGTGTGTGTGTGTAGTTTATTTTTGAGTTCTTTGTTGTATGCCCCTGTCTGTGTCTGTTATGTCAATGTCAAGCTGTTTTGGAATCGGTGGTTTGGGATATAATTTGACATCAGGAAGTATGACAATTAGCTCTTGTTCAGGGAGATTTTGGCTACATGGGGCACCTGGTACTTCTGTGTGGATTTTAGGAAAACTTTTCCTTAGAAAACACCACTGGAATTTTGTTAGTGGGTATGTCGAACCTGCAGCTCTCTTGGTGGTGCTTATAGACATCTTGACAGGACTGGATCTTTTGATCTCAGTCAATTTATGTGAAGGAAGATTTGTGTCAAGTTCTAGGATGTTCTCGCTAAGAGTTACCTGTTTTACATGTCATGACGAGACTCGAGGCAGGAGGAGTGACTTCCCCAGGATCACCCAGTCAGCGCCTCTTACTAACGAGGCTTCTGCTGTTGCCACAGGAGGGTTAGAGAGTGTTCTGGGATTGTTGTATTTAATCCTCACAAAAGCTTGCTCATGGGGCTGGAGAGATGGCTCAGAGGTTAAGAGCACTGACTGCTCTTCCTAGAGGTCCTGAGTTCAATTCCCAGCAACCACATGGTGGCTCACAACCACTTGCAATGAGATCTGGTGCCTTCTTCTGGCCTGCAGGGACACATGTAGGCTGAATACTGTATACATAATAAATAAATCTTAAAAAAGAAAAAAAAAGCTTGCTCATGTGATGTTCCCATACTTTTTGCTGAGATAAATTTTGCCTTATGAAAGTGTAGCAGAAGTGTATAGTGAGCATTAATTACCAACTCAACTAATCATTAGCACTGTGTCACAATGGCTTTGCTCATCACTTTCTTTCTCTACATCCCTTAACATTCTATCCCTTCACCCCTAAATATACGTATGTGTCTCCTGTGTTCAAGGAGATATTCCTATGTAACTGCATAGCTATCCGCTAAGGAAATGTAACATTGATACAATGGTATTCCTTACCTTTTCCGATAATAAATGTATCACTGGTTTTATTTATTTATTTACTCACTTTTTTTGAGAGAGGGTTTCTCTGTGTAGCTCTGGCTGTCCTGGGACTCTTAGACATGAGCACTCACAGAGTGCTACCATCATGGACTTGTAGCCCTCTGGAGCCATAAACCCAAATAAACCCTTTCTTCTACAAGCTGCCTTGGCCGTGGTGTTTTATCATAGCAACAGAACAGTAACTAACTAGCCTATAGCCCAGGCTGGTCTCGAACTCACAGAGATCTGCCTGCTTCTGCCTTCCTAGTGCTGGGATTAAAGGCCTATGCCACCCACCCACCCCCAGATATCCCTGTTTTTAAATATGCAGCCAAGGGTCATTTATTTAATCTCATGTCAAGTCTCTAGAGATGTTCCAGTATTTTCAAAAATTTTTATTTATTGAGGAGACCAAAGGCTTTAGATCCCCTAGGTTAGAGTTACAGGGAGTCATGAGCTGCCCAACGTGAGTGCAGGGACTGAATTCAGATTTAGTCCAGTCACTGAGTGGTCTCTACAGCCCCAAGATTTTTTTTAACCCTTTCTTGCCCCCTCCCACCCACTCCTTGCCTATAAGCCCTAAGGGAGTGGTGAGAGCTCCCGTCTATGCCAGAATGTTGACAGACCCATCCTGTGCAGGTCTTCTACAGGTCACGTGCTGCCTGGAAGACCGTGATCCACAGTACCCGACTCTTTGCTCTGGCTCTTACGTTCCTCCCGCCCCCTGTTCCATGATGTTTCTTGAGCTTGGAGTGGGTTATGTAAGTGTCCCGTTTATGGCCAAGCACTCAGAACTCACTTGTTGCCAATGCTCTGAGGTACTGTGAGTTCGACTGTTACCACTGCAGAAGCTGCTGCTCTGACCAGAACTGACAGCCGGCCAGTCAATGGAGAAGCGTAAATGTTTAGAAGGCGGTTTGACAAGCACATTGTGTTCTCTTGACAACAGTCAGCCTTTCTGTTTTCTGTCAAGACATCCACATGTTCAAAGAGGCCCAGAGAGTTCAGAATGAAGCACAGTTTGGGTTTGACAGTGCCCTGTTTTTGATAGAGAAGATGAAATGCCGTTGGAGGGAATATCCTGGTGTCCCGCACTTCCTGAGGCACAGAGTTTCAGTTTTTTTCTGTTGTTGATGATACTGAGTCCATTCACTTTCTTGAAATGGGGTTTTCCACTTCAATTCTTGAGAAGTCCCTTTTGCAATTAATAACTAATCAGCTGATACTTTGAGATTATGAGTTTCTTTCCCAACAACCTCTCACTAAATTATTGAGATTTATATTTTTTTTTAATTAGTTATTAAGCATGGTAGTTGCAAAGTGGTATTGTAGGTACGGTATCTTAACTTTCCTAGGGCAGAGGTCTTATGTATGGTGGAGCTAGGATTTGAACCTTGGTTCATCTGACTACAGGGTTCCCCTCTAACCTAGTAGCATGCCGGCCATATTGGAGAATGACCTCTATTTGGTCTATGACTGCAGACGTTTCTGTTGTATTTACCACTGGGATTGTAAGGCCCATGAAGCCATGCTATCAGAGAGGAGATGAAGTTGTAAGATGGAGAAGAGGGTACAATTTCACATGCCCCCCACTCACACCCCCAGTGCTACAGACCCAACTATGCACATGCTAGGTAAGCACTCTACTGCAGAGGTACATTCCACCCTTTGTGTAAAGCAGACTTTCTGTGGGAACTCTCTGCTTCTCAAGGAGATGCCATGTGGCTTAGGGCTTCCCACACTCCGTTTGCTTCAGGAACATCCTTCTTCCTCATCAGGAACATCCCTCCATCTCATAAGAACATCCCTCCTCCTCATCAGGAGCATCCCTCCTCTTCATTAGGAACATCCCTCCTCCTCATCAGGAGCACCCCTCCTCCTCATCAGGAGCATCCCTCCTCCTCATCAGGAACATCCCTCATCATCATCAGGAACATCCCTCCTCCTCATCAGGAACACCCCTCCTCCTCATCAGGAGCATCCCTCATCATCATCAGGAACATCCCTCCTCCTCATCAGGAACACCCCTCCTCCTCATCAGGAACACCCCTCCTCCTCATCAGGAACACCCCTCCTCCTCATCAGGAGCACCCCTCCTCCTCATCAGGAGCATCCCTCCTCCTCATCAGGAACATCCCTCATCATCATCAGGAACATCCCTCCTCCTCATCAGGAACACCCCTCCTCCTCATCAGGAGCATCCCTCATCATCATCAGGAACATCCCTCCTCCTCATCAGGAACACCCCTCCTCCTCATCAGGAACATCCCTCATCATCATCAGGAACATCCCTCCTCCTCATCAGGAACACCCCTCCTCCTCATCAGGAGCATCCCTCCTCCTCATCAGGAACATGCCTCCTCCTCATCAGGAACACCCCTCCTCATCATCAGGAGCATCCCTCCTCATCATCAGGAGCATCCCTCCTCATCATCATCAGGAACATCCCTTCTCCTCAACTCCTTGTAGTGCCTTGTTATTAGACACACCAGTGCTAATTTTCTGAAGTTGCTTGTTTTATCTTATGGAGATTTCAGAGTGGGCAGCCCAAGAGGGAAAGATGAGGCCCCTTTGTAGCTGTGCCGGCACTTGATAGTAACTAGTAGGGTCTCATAGTCCCAGTAACCTGCTCAATTTATGTGTGTACAATGGAACACCAGCATAGTAAACTCCACCACCTGGAGCCAAACTCACTGGCCCCTGGTGGGATCAGAATAGCCCCCAGAGAGAGTTCCAGAACTTTGTGGTTCGTGCATTTGGAAAGCTCTAATGGTCAATATCTGTTCTGTCACTGACCAACTGTGTGATTTTTGACATTTGACTGGAAGCTGGAGACAGCAAAGGGAACAAGAAGATTCAGAAACCTGAAACAGGAACTCCATGGGGGAGAATTCTAAAGGCAGGATGTGCACTGGAGTCTTTGAGCCACATTTCCTCACTCAAAGAAGAGTAATGTCTCCACTTGAAAAAGAATTGTAAGAATTGAAGGAGGCAGTGGACCCAGTGACCCCACACACATGCCATAGCAAATGTATTTGTTTTCAAGTAATTGAACCTAGTCAGACATAGTGACACACCCCTTTAATTTCAGCACTCAGGAGGCAGTGACAGGTGGATCTCTATGAGTTTGAGGCCAACCTAGTCTACACAGTGAGTTCTAGGACAGCCAGGGTTACATGGAAAAAGGAAAAAGAAAAGGAAAGGAAAGGAAAAAGGAAAGAAGGAAGGAAAGAAGGAGGGAAGAAAGGAAGAAAAGGAAGAAACTGAACCTTGTTCAAGCAAAGAAGAAATTTATTGGCTTAAGTAGAAGTGCCCAGGGAGGAACTTTCTTCTGGAACTCTGGACTTGGTCTCTGTTTCTCCCTGGGTACCACATGGCTTCCTTCAGCAAGTGAAAGGAGGAACCGTGTGGCCAAAGACCATTCTGAGATGACATTACCCCAGAAGTTAGATGATGAATACCACTTGGAGGTGTAAATGGATAAAAATTATCTGAGATCTCTCCGAGAAATCCTAAGCAATGTGCTGTTTCAGTAAGGGAAGGGGAGGGCCACCCAGATGTACCTGGGTGTTTGAAATGCCAGGGAAATAGAAAGGACAGTGTGATTGAGTATTTATAGTGAATTAAAGACTTGCCTCAAATCTGGTGATGCCTGGATCACTGCCAACAAATTCTCACCACATTCTAGCACAGAAACCCTAGCGTACATCACATCTCATTTCCCTCCCTTGGACTGTCTGCTGATATTTCCTGGAACTTATTATTTACTGTCTACAGCCTCCAGTCAAATGTCAAGGTCAGAAGTTCTTTTGAAGGACCATACATTAGACCAAACCCTTTAATTTTATAATAAACTGAGTTTCCAAAACAAATTGCTATTTATGGTAAACTAACTTTGAAAAAATAAGAAATCATTTTCCATCTCCTGGAGTGATTAGCAAAACATCACAAAAAAGGAAATGCACATATAAGTGTGGCAAAATTTTATTTCAGACTTTCAGACTTAGAGTCTAGGTGTGGTATCACATGCCTCTAGTCCCAGTACCCAGGAGACAGAGGGAGGGAGGGAGGTGAAACTCTGTGAGTTTGAGACCAGTTTGATCTAAAGAACAAGTTTCAGGACAGCCGCACAGAGAGACCCTGTCTCAAAATGGTATCTAATGGTTGAACTTTTGTTGTTGCTGTTTTATTTTTCAAGACAGGGTTTCTCTGTGTAGCCCTGGCTGTTCTGGAACTCACTCTGTAACCACGTTAGCATAGAACTCAGAGATTCACTTCCCTCTGCCTCCCGAGTGCTGGGATCAAAGGTGTGCACCAACACACCCAGCTTCTAATGGTTAAACTTTTTTTCTCTCATGGAATACCCTGCTCTTCTGTAGGAGTATCTAAGACATTCTAGTAAGTACACAGATAAAACTGTAACCTGGGAAAACCAGGGAGGATGATCATAGAGGTCTATTTGAGTAGAGGCATTGTTAACTCTTTGCGGTAATTTGCATAAGAATGGCCCCATAGGCTCATATATTTTAATGCTTAGTTACCAGGGAGTGAAACTGTTTGAGAAGGATTAGAAGAATTAGTAGGTGTGGCCTTGTTGGAGGAAGTGTGTCACTTGTGGGGTGGGCTTTGAGGTTTGAACAGCCCACACCAAGTTGGATGCCTGTGGATCAGGATGTGAAGCTCTCAATTACTTCCCCAACCATGCCTGCCTGCATGCTGCCATGCTCCCTGCCATGATGATAATGGATTAAGCCTCTGAAACTGTACACAAGGCCCCAAGTAAGTGCTTTCTTTTATAAGAGTTGCTTTGGTTGTAGTGTTTCATCACCACAATAGTAACCCTAACTAAGATACTCTCGAATTCAGTGCACACACAAACAAACAAAAAAACCATTCAAGGATATTGTGAAGTGATGGGACTTGAACTAGGGGGCATGATTAACTGAATCCTTTTCATGTTGGTTCAGCCCCTTCCTTGCCCTCTTGACCTTGACACTACTCTGAGGCTATTTCTAGATGATTGTGGGAGAGTCTGTGTGTGTGTGGTAGGTGTGCCCGTGTTGCACCAGGAGGCCTGAGGCTGTTGGGCATCTTGTTCTACCACTACCCACCTTATTCCTTTGAGACACAGTCTCACGCTGAATGTAGAGCTAGGCTGGCCGGTCAGCACACCCTAGTGATGGTCTTCCTGTGTATTTTTGGTGCACGTGCAACCACAGCCAGATATTTATGAGTTCTTAGGATTTGAATTCAGGCCCTCGGGCTTGAGTGGCAAGCTTTCTTACCTGCCAAGCCATCTCCCAGGCCCATTATTGGGTCTTTATTTGCTGATTTAGCTTATATATATTTAGCTTTTTACCCACTCACTTCTGTCTGGATCTGTGGTCATTGTTATGCAAAGTGTAGGAGAATCCCAAAGCTCTGCTGACTGTCTTTTGCTTTTTTTTTTTTTGGTTTTCCGAAACAGGGTTTCTCTGTGTAGCTTTGCGCCTCTCCTGGAACTCACTTGGTAGCCCAGGCTGGCCTTGAACTCACAGAGATCCGCCTGGCTCTGCCTCCCGAGTGCTGGGATTAAAGGCGTGCGCCACCACCGCCCGGCACGCCTTTTGCTTTTTGACAGGACACATTTCATCCTTGAGAAATACTGGGTTACAAACTCAACTCCATAGGAAGAATAGACTAATAAAGAGCCCTAGAACAGCCAGCTCTCCATCCCCTAAAACAATGGAATTTTGATGGCGCATGCCTTTAATCCCAGCACTTGGGAGGCAGAGCCAGGCAGATCTCTGGGCTACAGAGTGAGTTCCAGGACAGGCACCAAAACAACACAGAGAAACCCTGTCTTGAAAAACCAAAAAAAAAACTGTTAAATTGTAGAATTCTCAGAGACCTCAGGGTAGGCCAAACAGTCTTAGATATATCACCCCAGCATAATCCATAAAGAAAAAAATCATGAGTTGGACCTAATCAAAATCTGGCTGGGAACGGCTGGAGATGTAGCTCAGCTTGTAGAGTGTCTGTCTAGCATACAAGAGGCCCTATGTTTTGTCTCTAGCACCAAATAAAACCAGCCATGATTAAGGCATGTCTGTAATCCTGGAACTTGAGAGGTGGAGGTGGAGAGATCAGGAGTTTGAGGCTAGCCTGGGCTACATGAGGCTAGATGTGGAGGTGCACATGTGTAATGTCAACATTCTGCAGGCTAATGCAAGAGGATTGCCAGTTGGAGGCCAGCCTTGGCTACATAGCAAGACGCTGAATTGCCAAATTTGGCCAGAGGGTGAAAAGAGGCTATGTACTGAAGAATGGTATTTGCAAATCACATATCCAACAAAGGATTGGTCTCCAGAATATATAAGTGACTTTGAAAATTCAAAACCAAGGAATAATCTTCAAAAACAGTGGAAAGATTTAAACAGACACTTCTCTCTCTGAATGTGGTAAAAATAAATTAAAAATAAATACTGATGCTCAGTATCAGGGGTCATTAGGGAAATTCAAGTGAAACCCGCAATGTAATGTATGTACAGCGGTTGAAATAACAGCCGGAATAAAAAGTGCTGGCAAGCCCACAGCAACTCTTACCTTGCCAGGGGGGATGAAAAACGGCAATGTTTCCACTCAGGAGACAGCTCGGTGGTCTCTTAGAAAGCTAAGCAACAGCTACCAAATGATTTAGCCATGGCACTCCTGGGCATTTACCCTCACATTCACACAAAAACCTGTACCCAAGTGTTTACAGAAGCACTGTTCACAACCGCAGGACACTGGAAACAGCTCTAAATCCTTAAATAAGCAAGACAATGCTCTCTCCCAGGGGAACTCTCCAACAACCAAAGGAATGATGTTTTCCCCACTGCTACATGCTTGTACTGTTCATGAGAATCTGGCAGGAAAGCTGCAAACTTAGAGTGTTGGTCCAATGTGGATGACCTTGAGTTCCACTCTCCTACCATGAGATTTTCCTTGGGGACGTTTATATTTTCATTTTAATTTAAAGTGTGTGTGTGTGTGTGTGTGTGTGTGTGTGTGTGTGTGTGTGTGTGTGAATGCAGGTGCATGCACACATGTACACTCATGTAGAGGTCAGAGGAGGACTATCCTCCATCACTCTGCCCGATCGCCTTGAGACAGGGTCCCTCAATGAACCAGAAGCCCGGCATTCCAAATAGGCTGGCTAGCAAGAGAACACCACTGTCCACCTGTCTCTGCCTTCAACTCTGGGATTGCAGACACATCTAGCCAGATGTGTGGGTGCTGAGAATGTGAACCCATATCCTCACCCTTGCCCAGAAGGCACTCTCACCCACAGAACCATCTTTCCAGCACCCTTGGGAATATGCAAACCTGCTGTCTGAGGGCTTTAATGTGTGGTCAAAGACTGATGGAGAGGGTTAAATGCCAGCACCACTGTATCTGTCCCCTTGGTCCCTCGTCAGGCCCTCCCATCCGTTCCTCCCATAGTTCATGGTGGTGTGTCCACTTACCCTGTAGTTCCCAGAACACTTGGAGTTCTTTCCAGCCACAGAGCCTGCTGGGGTGCTCTTCCACATGCCCTCCTTTTGACTGACTCCTGCTCGTCCTTCCCACGCAGCGCCTTCTCCTCAGGTCTGTCCCTTTCTCTGCACTTACCCCAGCTATTTTATCTGCTATGTCTTAACACCTGTTTGCTCACTGGGGTGAAGTCTCCGTGGGGATGGAGACCAGGTCCTTCTGGTTCATCAGTGTTTTCCCAGCACATCACAGGCTGGGCCTTTCGTAAGAACTCAACAACTGAACAGATGATTGGATTGAGTGTGAAGTTTGCCCACTCCAGGATGGTCTCTTTCTACCAGGGAATCCAGACAATGGAAACACTCCCTTATTTTAAAGACAAGCACGGGGTATGCATCCTAGAGCAAAGAGTCTTCCTTAAATGACATTTCTGTATAGTCCCATCTACTCTGATAGCCAAGAAAGGTAACAGGGTTCCTTTTGGGGAGGGATGGGAAAAAAAACTGAAGAGAAATGATCATCTACTTGGATCCATTTGTTCAGCCAGAATCATGACTCTTGAAGCAGGCTGTATGTGTGTGATGGTTATCTCAGTTGTCAACTTATTGCAAGTTAGACTCACATTGGAAACGGGCCTATGGGCACACCTGTGGGGATTATCTTGACTGTGGTAATGGAGGTAGGAAGACCTGTTCTCTGTGGGTGGCACCATTCCCTAGGCTAAGAAGATCTTGGACTGTACAGACAAGATGAGCTGCATAAGTATTCCTCGCTCTCTGCTTCCTGATTGTGGAAGCGATGTGACCTCAAGTGTGAGCTTCAAGCACCTGCTTCCTTGCTGTGATGGGCAGAACTCTTGAGCTGTGAACCAAAACAAGTCCGTTCTCTCTTGAGTTGCGTTTGTCAGGGTATTTCATCACAGCAACAAGAAACTGAGACCACGTTCAAGAAATAGTTATTTTCTCCTTAAAATTTGAAATCCAGAACAGTAATGGGTGGTATATAACATAACATACCATATTTCCAGGGAAGATGCAGTTCTTAACCAACTTATGTCTTTGGCATTGATTTTTTTTTTAATGACTTTTACTCTTCAGTTCACAGGTCCTGGTTGTTATCCAGGTGGATACACATGGCTCTTCTACGAAAAAGTAAGAATTGAACTTGTGAAAAGAACTTGAAAGAAAGATGTTTCAGAGGAGTGTTCTGATGATGATGCTCTCTCTCTCTGTGTGTGTGTGTGTGTGTGTGTGTGTGTGTGTGTGTGTGTGTGTGATTTTCATAGATCATTTTCCCACAAGCAATTTTGGCATGGGAATTTGAGGATTCCTGTGGGATGCTGTTGAGATTTTGGTTAGAAATGGACTTATCATTAATCATATATTATCATGAATCATATATATATATATATATATATAGGTTTTTTGAGACAGAGTTTCTCTTTGTAGATCCAACTGTCCTGGAACTAGCTCTGTAGACCGGGCTGGCCTCCAGCTTACAGTGCTCGGATCAAAGGCATGGGCCACCACCGCCTGGCCTGGATCATATCTTTTAAAATAAAACCTGCTCTTACAATCATTTCCTCACTCTAAATAAGTATTCCTCATTCATGCCTATGCATTTTTGAAGTTCTGCTCTTGTTCTTTTTTTTCTTTTTTTTTTTTTTTTTTTCGAGACAGGGTTTCTCTGTGTAGCTTTGCGCCTTTCCTGGCGCTCACTTGGTAGTCCAGGCTGGCCTCGAACTCACAGAGATCCTCCTGGCTCTGCCTCCCGAGTGCTGGGATTAAAGGCGTGCGCCACCACCGCCCGGCCTGTTCTTGTTCTTAAAGGGTCACATCAAATCTCCAGACCTTGCAAACACCTATATTTTTCTGATTTAAATAGAACGTTATTAATTTGAGGAAAAACACAGTAACCTAATATTGTTTCTATTACTCTTAGAGTCGCCTAATTTAAATGAAAATGAAAGGCATCCAATTAAATGTGAACTTCACATAAATGAGGAATTATTTTTAGTGTATGTTCCAAATATTGCATGGGACATACTTAACCTAAAAATTCTGTTTTCCTGGCAACTTTTTGTCGGTGGTAACAGCCATGGGAAGGTCAGGTGTTGTGTCACCTCTCTAAACACAGTGGCAGGTGAGTAGTCATCAGATCTCCTGAGACCTACAGAACCTTTTACTTCTTCCTGCCCTGTAGCTATCCATGGCTGAATCTTCCCAAAAAGGGCAGGAAGGAGAGCAGGAACCTTAGCGAGACCGAGACATCAGGAAGTGCAGGGTGTAGTTGGGGGAGGGGGGGAATCTAAGACTCTCTAGGTCATTTCTTTTACAAATATGAACACAAAAGCCAGAAGGTCAAAAAACAAGCTAGCATGAAGCCAATGATTACCTTCAGAGAAATATTTTAGATTTGTATTATTTTTATTTGTATCAGAGAACACCCCCCCACCCCAGGCTCGGGGAAGTTAAGTTTGCGCAGCTGGGGGGAGGGGGAGGGTAAGATCTGACTGGAGGTTTGGATCTGACTTCATGTCCCAGCGCCTTCCCTTCCCCACGACAGAGTTCCAGGGTAGCTCGGGCAGGCTTGGACTCCCTGTGACTTCCTGCCCCTGCCTGGTGAGCGCAGGGCCATGGGCCTGGGTCACGGGTCACGGGCCTGGGCCACGGGCCTGGGCCACGGGCCTGGGTCACGCACCACACTCCACGCTGTGCCTGTCCTGTGGCCAAGTACCATCTCTGAAGTTTTTGTCGTCTGTGTTCCTTCTGTCTTCCACGTTTCTTTAAATTCATTCCTGTTTAATATTGGGAGGCACATTTCATAACAGGAAGTTTCTATCCTTTCTGTAAATGGGGAAGTATCTATCTCCCACCACAAAAAGAAGATGGTTTGTAAAATAGATTCAATTAGAAGAATGTTCAGTTTTGAAGACCTTGTGTTGCTTGGCTGCAGCGTTGAAATCAGAGACTGGCTTTTCCACACATGATTTGATATTGCTTAACTCTGTGAACACAAATGCCCCCAGTCATTTTGCCAACAACCAGCAATGTGTGTTCCGTACTCAAAAAATGCTGCCCTGCCCCGTCCTGTTTCATCACTAATGTGGAACAGGTGGAGACTGAGAACTGGAAGCATTGAGGTCCTGGCCCGGAGCCAGGCTTTTCTGCACGTCATCCTCCACTGGCATCTGAATCAACTGAAACGCAACTAACGTCTACAACTTTAAGCCTGTTCAGAATTAGCAGTAGCTCGTAAGAGGCATCCTAGAAATGAAGCTGTTTATACTACGGATCAAATATTCATGCAAGGCAGCCTCCTGTGATGATTGGTTTTGAGGCCTCCGCCATCAGACTGCCTGGGTCTGGGTCTTCCTAGTGCTTTGAGGAAGTGGCCACAGTACACCAGATCAATGCAGTACTCCACATGCTGTTTGTGCTCAGCCCCAGACTGCCATGTCCTCTGTATGTCTGCCCACGCTGCCGTTCAGGATGTTTTTTTTAGTGGTTTGAGGTTGACTGGTCAGACTTTGATGTGTTTCCTCTTCATTTCAGTTAATCAGGTGCTGCTCTTCCTTCTGGCCCTGACCCTTTGTGGGATTCTGTACAAGAAAGTTCATAAGGGAGCTGTCCTCAAGAACGAAGCAGGTGAGTACCTATGGGGTCTGTCAACAAGACACCCCAGAAGGTGGTTTCGATGTTTTCCACGGGGTCCTTTCAGTGGTTGGGCTGGGGGCAAATGACAACGTGGTGAAGGGGGCAGCCTGTAAAACATCTTCCCCAGGACAGCAGCTGGGTTATGCTCTGGGATGATCAGTGCCATTCAAAATGTAGCCTATGTCACATGGAGGGCTTGTTAGAAGACACAGACATACACAGAGACATAGGCACACAGACACAGACACAGACACACACACACACACACACACACACACGCACGCACGCACGCACGCACGCACGCACGCACACATGCACACGTGTGCTCCTGGTGTTGAGGAAATCAGGAGGAGTCTGGTATTGCCGAAAAACCACCAGTGATGAGCTGCACAGCCAAGCCTGCATCAGTTAGATCTCCTCACACAGCTGCCCGGTGACAGTGTACCCCTCAGTGAACAGTCCGTAAACAAGTCTGCTCTGGTTTGCTTTTTCAAACTGGATGCAGTTATCTAACCACCTGGGAAGACGTCATCCTTGTGCGTAGGTTTGAGACTGGCACGGACTATGTGAGATGCTACCTCCAAAACATTATTTCATTTGTTTATTTAAAAAAATAATAATTCCTTTAATCCCAGCATTCGGGAGGCAGAGGCAGGTGGATCTCTGTAAGTTCGAGGCCAGCCTGGTCTAGAAAAGTGAGTCCCAGGACAGCCAGGGCTACACAGAGAAACCCTGTCTCAAAAAAAAAAAAAAAAAAAATCATGATTACTTAGAGAATTTGAAAAAAAAAATGTAAGAAATACAAGGAAGCAAAATTAAAGTCACTTACAATTTCATAAGTAGCCACAGATAAATTTGTAGAAGTGTATGTATCACATTGGGATCAAAGACCAGAAAGAATTATTTCTTTATTTATGGACGGGGTTTCACTGTTCGGCCCCAACCGGCCTGGAACTCATGATACAGCCCAAGCTGGCTTCAGACCCACAGAGGTCCACCCACCTCTGCCTCCCCATGTGCCAACACACCAGCTAAGAATTTATATTCTTTTCCCCTTCAAAGTATATTATGAGATCCTCTCAAGTCAGGAAATACGTCATGAGAACGTTCTTTTTTCTAGTAGCAGAAACAGAAGTGGATAGAAAAAAATATAAAGAGATGGAGAAGCCATTTAATGTTTATTAAGTTATACAAAATACACCTGGTAATTTGTTTCAGTAAGTGTTTATTGAATTAAATATCAGCTGTAACTACCTTGGACCTAGGTGAGAAGAGGGGTTTTGTAAAACTGTCTGCAAAGAGAGAGGAAGCTTAGTAAAACTCAGCTGTACACAGACTGGTTATTTTTCACTGTGCCACCGAAATATAATGTGGTAACATCAGTGTTTCATCTCTTCTGGTGCTGAAGTATGATTGGTCATTCACGAGTGCTAGCCACGCCCCTTAGTTACTCCTTCCTCTTGCTGCTAACACTTGACTACGGAGTGGAGAGCAGCAGAGACCCACAGCAGTACAGGTCACACAAGTTCCGATGCTGGGCCCGTGAGGCTCTGCATTCTGTGTGTTTCAGCTGTATGTGTGGGAGGCCGTGGGCTGGCATATGAAAAAGAGGCCCGGAGCAATAGGGACTTAGAAGTTTACCCTGTCTTCACTTGAAAATCTGATGCGTGGATTCCACAGCCTTTCAGATCAAAGTCCTTTGGTACCTTATGGTTCTGATGTCTTTAGGTATTTTCAGTCAAAGAAGGTCTTCACCACATCATACCAACATGGCAGGGGAGGGAGGGTGGTTGGCATGGAGCATTACTCTGGGGTGCAGACCCTACAGATGCACACATCACTTAAAACAGCTTCCCATTTGTCCAACTTGACCACATTTTGCAGGAAGGGAATTAGTTTTAGTGTTTGGCCATGTGCGAGCTGAAATTTTCACACTCGTTTCCAAGGGCTGGGGAGAGCCTGGATGTTGGAAAGCCGTCCTCCCCAGCAGATGTCTCTCCTGGGACCTTCCTTACTGATGTCGATGTTTTTTTCAGATGATGATTCCGAGTCCCCCGAGGACATGGAGGAGGAGATTCCAGTGGTGATCTGTGCGGCCGCAGGGAGGATGGGCGCGGCCATGGCCGCCATCAACAGCATCTACAGCAACACGGATGCCAACATTGTGTTCTATGTGGTTGGACTGCGGAACACTCTGACTCGAATACGGTAGTTTGTATGCTGTGGTTTTGCAATGTTCTATGTTCTTTTATCTTTTTTCTCTTTAGATGGGCCCTTACCACCTTCACCACCACCTCTTCCTCCTCTTCCTCCTTTCCTTCTTCCTCTTCCTCCTTCTCATCCTCCTCCTCTTCCTCCTCCTCCTCCTTCCTCTTCTTCTAGATTGACAGCTGTCATTAGAATTATTGAGAGGAAGTCCTGGGTTTACTGTGCTGGACTAATGTGTTTCTAGATGAGCAAATGTCATCAAAACCTCATTAGTCAAGCAGGACGACAGGGATTTCTGTAGATGTGAACTGTCTAGGGAACTAAAGAGCCCCAGTCCTGGAGCAGCTTACCGGAAAATCTTTCAATATTTGTTCTTTTAGCTAGGTTGATGAAGACCTGTGATCCTAGCTACTCAGGAGGTGGAGCCTGGAGGAGCACTCTGGGCTATAGAGGGAAGGCCAGCTTAGGCAACTTTATGAGATCCAAATTCAAAATAAAAAGTAAAAACAGAGTAGGGGTGTAGCTGAGTGTTAGAGTGCGTATGTGAGTACCTGGGTTCAATTCCCAGCAGAGGACGGAAAAAAATGTTTTTTTTATTTCCCCTCTGTTTTCCTAACCAAGGAGAATATTTGCATAATCCTTACTAACTATATTTTTGGGGGAAAGGGGCTGGAGATTCAATCCATGTCTCACACAGATTAAACACAGGCTCGACCACCGAATCTCACCTGACCTGTAATGTTTGAACAGCAAACTTGCAGTAATATAACTTTATAGGTCATATTGTAACTCTGAACTTATTTTCCCTATGACATGCCATACCAAAAAAAATGAACTGGAGGTAGAGTAAGAAGAAATCAACAGAAAATCAAAATTCAAATGTGCTTTAGAAATGCAGGATAACTGTGTAATCTGGGACAGTAGCTCCCTGACCCAGGAATTAGAAGAAAAAGCTGACAGACTTCCCTGTATAACACAAGAACTTCTGAATAATGAAGAACAGTGAGTGAGATTAGTTATAAAATCCATTAGTAAAAAGTATGGCTTATAATGAAGAATTGTTGAAAAAAACTTTTAAATGTTAAACTTAGTGGGAAAATGAACATAAACTATGAACAGACACCAAGGCCCCGAATTCCATCCCCAGCTCTATGAACAACACAACCACCAACGGCCAACACTGTGCTTGGTACTCAGAGGCTGAGGAAGGAGGGTTGTGGATTAGAGACCAGACTGGGCTGCACGGGGAGGCATTCTCCCAACTAACCAAACTAGCCAAATAACCAACCAACCAACCAACCAACCAAAGAAGAATAGATCACACATTCACAGAGTTATAGATGGTCAACAGAGTGGGCTATCTCCCAGTTCCTGGCTGTGGGTCCCCCCGCAATGTTTAACTATTTTACAACCAGTCCTTATTGAAGGAGAACACAAGAGTAGAGAGAGGTATGGACCCACTGTACCTCTCAGTCAGTCACCACAAGCAAATACACTTCCGGAACAACTGCCACGTTCCCAGCACCAGTGGCCAGAGTTCTGCCGCCGAACACCGACCCCCAGCCCTCTTCTGCCAATTTGCCATCAACAGCAAAGGCTGCCGTAGGTGGCTTGGGTCATCGCCAACTCTGTTTTGAGATGATTTCTACCACTCTATGCTCATAACGAATCAGATGAAAGATAGACACCCTGTGGGACTGAGTGACAAAGGAGAGAGGGTGGGGGACAGAAGAAGGGTGAGGCAGCGGAGGGGACTGAGCGACATCGTCCTTTGGAGTCAGAGGAGGGAACAAGACTACAGTCACAGGCTGGGCTGCCCGTGTCTCAGCAGGGGCATGTGGCAGCTTGATAAGGAAGGAACACGTCGTGTTCCTCTAGTTTCCCAGGAGGATTTTTGGACGTGGGAATATACTTGGTTCTTACTGTCTTGTTAATTTCCTTTGCAGGAAGAGTTAGATTGGTGGTGGGGAAAGGGGGGATGGGAAGTTAGACCAGATGGGGAAGGAATCAGAAGGACTTATAGCATGAAAACTGTTGACAGACACTTAACTTTCTAAGGCCAGAACAGACTAGCCCTGGGATGGCATGCGAGCTAACTGGAGGAAAGATCTGAAGTGTGTACTAGAGGTTTCTGGTCATCTCTTTAGAAAGTGGATCGAACATTCTAAACTGAGAGAAATAAACTTCAGAGTTGTGGAGTTCAACCCTGTAGTCCTCAAGGGGAAGATCAGACCAGACTCATCGAGGCCTGAGCTGCTCCAGCCTGTGAGTAAGAGTCATACCCACGGTGGGGACAGTCCTGAGTTCACGGACACTGTAGATCCCCAGCCACCTGTCTTTGTTGTTGTTGTTGTTGTTGTTGTTCGAGACAGGGCTTCTCTGTCTAACAGCCCTGGCTGTCCTGGATCTCGCTCTGTAGACCAGGCTGGCCTCGAACTCACAGAGATCCTCCTGCCTCTGCCTCCCGAGTGCTGGGATTAAAGGTGTGCGCCACCATGCCTGGCCTCACCATCTGTCTTAGTTAGGGTTTCTACTGCTGTGGCAAAACGCCAGGACCAAAAAGCAAGCTGGGAGTAAACTGTTTATTCCATATTACTGTCCATCACTGAAGGAGGTCAGGACAGGGACTCACGCAGGGCAGGATCCCGGAGGCAGGAGCTGATGCAGGAGCCATGGAGGGGTGCTGCTTACTGGATTACTCCCCATGGCTTGCTCAGCCTGCTTTCTTATAGAACCCAGGACCACCAACCAGGGATGGCACCACTCCCCATGGGCTGGGCCCTCCCCATTGGTCACTAATTAAGAAAATACCCTACAGCTGGATCTTCTGGAGGCCTTTCCTAAACTGAGGCTCCTTCCTTTCGGATGACTCTAGCTTGTGTCAAGTTGACATAAGACTAGCCAGCACACCATCTGGTGCACACAGGATATTTCAGACTCATGAGTGCTGGATCCCCACAAAGCTCTGCTTATTTATAACTTAGCAGCCACCTGCTCCAGGAAGGATTTAAGATGGTTTATATAAGCACAATGAAGCTACTGGGAAGAAATGAGGCATAAAAATGTAGACTACATTTGTGTGTGTGAGGATGGCTATGGGTGGGGGAGGGAGGCGGGCCGGGGAGGGAGGTGGGCAAAACTATTCCCAAGCACTTCCGTTCTTGTATCTTCTGTGCTTAATTACTAGTTAGCTCGTATTCTTCCGAAAGCCAAGGAAACCCAGCAGTGTACAGCTATGAGCCTCAGTGATGGCCACATCATATTTCAGGAGACATCCGTGCTCTTGCCAGCTATGGGGGTCATTTTTCTCGCAAGAGTGTCCACAGAGTCCCTCTCCTTCATGAAGAGCGGAAGTGTGTGTGTGTGTGTGTGTGTGTGTGTGTGTGTGTTTGTGATATGCTTATGTGTCAGTGAACCCCAGCAAGCCTTTCTCCAGCCTCCCCCTAGTTCCTCACCCCTCTCCCAACCCCACCTTGCCTCCCCCAGCACTGGTGGTTCAGACAAGTATGCTACAGTCATCTTTTCATGTGGGTGCTGGGTACCTACCAAGTGGGTACCAAGCTCAGGGCCTCATGCTTACATGTTGAGCCATCTTTCCAGTCCAAAAGCAGTTTCTGATGGCAATTTGTAGAAACTGGCTTCCTCCTGTATACAGTCCACGTAAATCCATCCTTTCCAATTAAGTTCTAAAGCCTCTGCCTGTGACAGGCTCTACTGTTAGCTGATCATGATAACTGAATGGCACTAATGAAAACCCTACAGACTCATGTTTCTGTTTTCTGGATTAAGACGCTAAAAGGCTGGGCTTGTTACTGAGGCGTGGGGGGTGGGGGAGGGAGAGGGAGAAGGAGATGGAGAGAGGTGGGGACTGGATTTAGAAGAGCTTCTCTGGGCCAGCCTGGCCTCATCCTCAGAGCGCGGAGGACCGGGTGCTGAAAGCCTGGATGAGGCATCACTTTAGCCCATTTTATTCCGTTCCACACTTGGGGCTCAACGGGCCATGGTCAGAGCTGACTTGTGGGTACCAGACAACCTTGAGCCATATGCCTTTCCCCACCTGTTTCTCTTGTTTTAACAGCTGAACTTCGTTCGATTTTATCTCCCTCTGCTTATCCATCAACATGAGAAGGTCATCTATTTGGACGATGATGTCATTGTGCAAGGTACACTCACTCACCGCCCAGAACCCTTGCAAGGGCACCGCTCCCAAGGAGAGCGACATACTTTCTCCTCATTTTCCATGGAGCTGGCTGGCTTCCGACTCTTTGTGAAGTGAACACAGCATTGTTGTAAAACTGGGCCTATTTTGCAAGCAAGGTTTGATAATTCCCTGGGTCATCCGGTGGCAACCTCTCTGACTGCCAAGTCTGCTCTAATTACCTTGGTAGCATCTTCTCTGCATTCCTAAAACATGTAGAAATAATTGTCACTGAGGGCGCTTGGTAGTGGCCTTGGCTGCGTGTGTGCATGTTGTATTTGTTCTCTTCCATGTGCAAGTTAGATAAGCATTCAGAAACTACCAGCCACAGACCTGACCAACACCCATCTGCTGTTTGTAGTGGTTCCCTCAATGGGCATGAGCTGTTATTAACACCGCCACGCATGGGAAAAGCGGGACCCTGTATTCTCTGCTCTACTGAAGTTAGGCACTAAGCTAAGGTTCTTTCTAGCCCCAAGATAATTTTTTTTTTTTTTTTTTTGGTTTTTTGAGACAGGGTTTCTCTGTGTAGCTTTGCGCTTTTCCTGGAACTCAGTTGGTAGCCCAGGCTGGCCTCGAACTCACAGAGATCCGCCTGGCTCTGCCTCCCGAGTGCTGGGATTAAAGGCGCCACCACCGCCCGGCTACCTGCTGTGTTTTAATTGCTAATCCTCCTGAACGCAGGTGACATCCAGGAACTGTACGACACCACCTTGGCTCTGGGCCATGCAGCGGCCTTCTCGGATGACTGTGATTTGCCCTCCGCTCAAGACAACAACCGAATCGTGGGGCTGCAGGTGAGCATGCTCTCTTAGAAATCCTACCTTACCCTTCTTCTCTGGCCCTCTATTCCTCCTCCACAACTCAAAATTATCACAATCTCTCCATCCAAAGCCAGTGGGAACTTCCAGGGGACCGGGATGGTAGGAGGGGCTCTATTTCCACCCACTCGGGCCCATTTCTGTAACCGTTAAGTCTCACTTTCCTGATCTGAAACATGGCACGGGCACTATCTATCCTGTTGTGTTTGTGAGCTGCAATGGGGTATGGCAAGTGCCCTAAAAATGATGGCTGCTGTGTTGCGCATCACCACAGGCCATTCCTGGGTTCCTGGTACCTACACAGCAGCTCACAACTCTACGTAACTCCAGTTCCAGGGGACCCAACACCCTCTTCTGGCTTCCTTGGGCACCAGGCACACACGGTGCATAAACATGCATACAGGCAAAATACTCATGCACATAAGATAAAAATAAGACCATTTTAAAAGGGAGCAATGCATAGCACCCGTGTTGAAGGCTGCACTGAGTGCGGGGACTGGCTGGTGTCAGGAGGCATCTTCAAGCTGGACAAACAGGAGTAATAGGTTTGGATAAAGAGCAGCTAAGGATGGTCTAATGACCCTGGGCTTCTGCTTAAATAACAAGACAGACAGAAACACTATTTCCTGAGGCGGCATGTGGCAGGGAGCCAGCTTTAAGACAGGACTTGGTACATGTTGCCTGTTGGAGCTGCTTAAGCATCAAGAAAGCAACACTAGAGGCAGAGGCAGAGGCAGGTGGATCTCTGTGAGTTCCAGGCCAGCCTGGTTTATAAAGCGAGTTCCAGGATAGCCAGGGCTGTTAGACAGAGAAACCCTATCTTGGAAAAAAAATAAAAATAAAATAAAATAAAAACAAGAAAAAAATGCAACACCAACTAGGCAGATGTGGCAGCTGGAAGGCTAGAGAGACCGGAGTGTCAGACAGATGGAATTTAGAGGCCTGAAACAGGACGGGCTGCCAGTGGAGTGAGAAAAAATGACAGGTGCTGGGACTGGGAGCGGGGCACTGAGTATTCAGATGGAAAAAGAGGCACAAACAGCGATGGAGAGCAGTGAGCTAGCTCGGCGCGTAAAAACACTTGCTCTGGAAGCCGGTCCTTTGACACGTACACATGCACTGTGGCATGTGCGTGCGCGCATGCGCACGCGCACGCGCGCGCGCGCGCGCGCACACACACACACACACACACACACACACACACACACACACACACCCACGCTGGGCACGGTGGCACATGCCTGTAATCCCAGCACTGGAGAGGCAGAGGCGGGCAGGTCTCTGTTGTAAGTTTGAGGCCAGTCTGGTCTACATAGTGAGTTCCAGGACAGCCAGAGCTACATATTGAGACCCTACCTCAAACAACAAAACGCACCAAAAGCAAGCTGCTCGTGCCACGGGAGGAAGCCCAGGGATGCTGCACAACAGCTCTGAGAGAAACAGCAGAAACAGCAGACCCCCATCCCGCTCTTTTGCAGAACACATACATGGGCTATCTGGACTACCGGAAGAAGACCATTAAGGACCTTGGCATCAGCCCCAGCACCTGCTCATTCAATCCTGGTGTGATTGTCGCCAACATGACCGAGTGGAAACATCAGCGCATCACCAAGCAGCTGGAAAAATGGATGCAAAAGAACGTGGAGTATGTATGCGCGGGATTCTCTGCCAGCATTGATCCCAATGGGAAAAAAATGGCTCAGCTAATTTTTGTATAGCTCAAGAGTTAAAACAAAACAACAACAAAAATTTGAGGTCAGACGTTCATAGAACCTGTTGGCCAAGAAAAGGGGCTTGGATGAAGATCTTTCCCCAAATGATAGAAATCTGAAAAAACGATGCTGTGAGATCAGGGTTCATTCCATTTTCCTAGTAAGTTGCTTTGTAATGTGAGTTGAACCTTTTCCACTGAGGAATCTTCATTTATTTTGAGTTTCTTTTATAGTCTGCTGTCTGAGGGGGACAGGGTCTCACTCTGTAGCCCTGGCCTGCTGGCCTGAAACTTGCTGTGAAACCAGACTGGCGTCTGCCACCAATACGCTGGGATTAAAGTCGTGCGCCGACACACCCGGCCCTAGACCTACTTTTAAGTCAAATTTCATAGAACCTGCATTTTTTTAAAAATCCTTTTGATTTTTTTTTCCCCCAAGACAGGGTTTCTCGTGTGTAGCCGACCACCTTGGCTGTCCTAGAACTTGCTTTGTAGACCAGGCTGACCTCGAACTCCCAGAGATCCACCTGCCTCTGCCTCCCGAGTGCTGGGATTAAAGGCATGTGCCACTACACCTGGCTTGATTTTTCCCCCAATTTTTAAAAACAAAACTATTTTTAATTTTATGTGTGTGGTGTTCTGCTTCCTTCCTGTACGTCTATGCACCACACGCATACCTGGTATCCTTGGGGGCCAGAAGAGGGTGTTGGATCCTTGGAACTGGAGTCACAGGTGGCTGAGAGTCACCACCTGGGGGCTGGGAGTCTTGAAGATGGGTCCTTTGTATGAGCACCAGCTCTTAACTGTTGAACCATCTCTCCAGCCCCTCTCCTGTGTCTTAATGCCATCCTAACACTGAACTTGTGAGCAGTTTCAATATAGGATCAGAATTTGATCTCCTGTGCGGACCATAAAAAACCTTGAGCATTAGTGACAAGATATTAACAAGTTGCCGGGCAGTGGTGGCGCACACCTTTAATCCCAGCACTCGGGAGGCAGAGGCAGGCGGATCTTTGTGAGTTCGAGGCTAGCCTGGTCTACAGAGCGAGATCCAGGAAAGGCGCAAAGCTACAGAGAAACCCTGTCTCGAAAAACCAAAAAAAAAAAAAAAAAAAAAAGATATTAACAAGTATGAACACTGCCAGTCTAGATGACATGCAGAGGGGTGTGACCTCATGGACATGAGAGCGTGACCTCAGGGGACATACATGGGAGATTGTGACTCTGGATCATGTGCATGGGTCATGTGATTCTACATGATGTGTACGGGAGTTCCTGGTTGTCTACATTTTGAAGTTTGATAGTTTTAAAAGTAAGAAAAAAAAAATTGGGAGGTAGGTGTGACAGTACATCCTACTACCCCAGCGTGTCGGAGTGAAGGCAGCAGGCTTGACTCAGGGCTATCCTCAGCTATAGGGGGACTTAAAGGCCAATTTGATCCACAGGAGACCGTTTCTAACAACAAAACCCCTAGCTAAAAATTAAAAGTTGGGGAGAAGTGGGAAAGGAAAGCCTCACATCTTTTTTTGAACGACCATATTATCATTGACTTGGTGTCTGTGAAGGCTCCAGACCCAATGTCGGTTTTCTATCTCATTTCTTAGAGAAAACCTCTACAGCAGCTCCCTGGGAGGAGGAGTGGCTACCTCGCCGATGCTGATTGTGTTTCATGGGAAGTATTCCACCATCAACCCTCTGTGGCACATTCGGCACCTTGGTAAGTAGTGCCAGGAAGCAAGGGAGGTGCACATTTCACCCAGTGACCACCACCGCGCTGCCTATAGCCTAGGGCTTGAAACCTGTCACCCCACCTCCTTAACCCTTAGGCTCAGAATCTTCAAATGCAGCTGCTCTCTTTAGTTGCCAGACGGTACATTCTAGGATTCCTGAGCACTGGCTGCTCTTTAAGTGGACCCAGGTTCAATTCCCAGCACCTACATGGCCACTCACAACTGTCTGTAATTCCAGTTCCAAGGGATCTGACACCCTCACACAGACATGCAATGCACATGAAATAAAAATCTATTTAAAAACAATAAAGATTTATTTAAAAAAAAAAAGAAAGAAAAGAAAAGCGTACAGACTGATGCTTAGCATAGAACTTCCACTCTGCAAGGTTCTACCGAACATCGTGGACAGAACCTGCTGGTGTATAATGGCACACAATGACCTTAGATACCTGGCACTTTATTGCTATTAGGTCAACTCTCACCATTTCCATAGACAAAAATCCCACCAAAAGCAGAGATCAATAATATTTGTAAGAGGAGCTGTGTGAAGCCGGGCTGGGAATATGGCTCAGGGCATAAAAATACTTGCCATGCAAGTATGAGAACAATTCCAGTCCCCAGGACCCTAGAAAGCCAACAAAGCCAGCAATCCCAGGACTCAGGGGACAGAGACGGGGTTCTCTGGCTAGCTAGACCAGCCACACTGGCAAGCTCTGGGTTTAAGTGAGAGGTCACTGCTTCAAAACTGGAAAGAAATTATAAGAAAGCTGATGTCAACTTTGGCCTTCCATACATGGCCATGTGCACATCCACATGCACAGATACATGTGCACAAAAGAAAAAGGCAAGCACTTTGTGATCTGGAGCAGACTCAGAATCACACCTTGCGAATGACCAACTACTGACATTCAAGAAGGTCATAATCTTCCTAGGAAAATGACCCTTTTCCTCTGTAAAGTCTGAATCAGGCAAGGTCTGTAGTCAGTCTATGTAGCAATGGTTTGAAAAGTGATCTGGTTTTGTTTTAGACGAGGAAGCAACAGTAATGATATGATGCACTAAGTCTGGGTCTAAACAGAAAGACTTAGCATATAAAAAACAAATTAGTTAGAAGTAATTTCATCTCTCAGACTCTGGGGTAGTTCCAGAGTGTCATGGAGCTGAGGTGAAGTGATGCCTCCTCCCAGATGTGGGTTCCTTTGTGGAGACTGGCTGGAAGCTGGTCATTCTAACCACAGGCTGAGGAGCTTCTCTCAGGCAGCTGCAGCCCCATCTGTGCTAATGAGTGACAGAAGCCAGGCTCTGTTGTTGCTGGCATGCAGCAGCAGAACAGCTTCCAGTAATCATTCTTCTGCTCAATAGAGTTTCAGTTATGGAAAGAAACTTAGCAGCAGAGGATATGTATTTTTTTCCCCCGAGACAGAGTTTCTCTGTATAGCCGTGGCTGTCCTGGAACTCACTCTGTAGACCTAGGTGGCCTCTACCATCCGAGTGCTGGGATTAGAGGTGTGCGCCACCACCACCCAGTGAGGATATGTATTTTTTATAAATTCTATGTGCATGACCTTCTCGAAGTCCTGTAGAATAGTCCGAGGAATGGCAGTATTAAGATTTCTTCACTGTATAGTCCTGTGGTTTATTTACTCTATAAGCTGTGTGCACTGTAGTATCACACCAGTGAGGTTCATCTGAGGTGTGACTGCTAAGTGGAAACCTTTACTGTGAGCTTGTGTCCAGTGTTTCCTGGAAACTGTATTCACTAACAAGCCTATTCTCCTCTGCACACACTGAAGGCTGGAACCCTGATGCAAGATATTCGGAGCGTTTTCTGCAGGACGCTAAACTACTCCACTGGAACGGAAGACATAAGCCCTGGGACTTTCCTAGTGTTCACAACGACTTATGGGAAAGCTGGTTTGTTCCTGACCCTGCGGGGATCTTTAAACTCCATCACAACAGATGACACACCTCGACACTTCAAGTATTCCCTGGACAAAAATGGAATCACCCTTTGTACCCTCCCCTAGCCCTGTTCTTTAGGAACGGCACCTCGGACACATAGATCTACAATGGAAGAAGCAAAAACTGTGTTACATGTTCAACCGTGGACCAAAGGCAGACCTAATTCTTGAAGTTCAAGTGGTAATGATGACTGGCCCTTCACCCCCTTCCCCTCTCTTCTTGGTGTTTTGAGACAGGGTCTCACTATGTACCCCAGGCTGGTCTGGACTTGAATGACAGTTACATCAGAAAACTTTAAAAGTCTCTAATTTTTCACAGTTAGGTATTTTTGTAGCTGTTCTTGTTGGTTCTGATTTTGCATAAGATAGGATCTCTCTATATAGCCCTGGCTGGCTTAGAACTCACTTATTGACCAGGCTGGCCTCAAACTCACAAGATCTACATACCTCTGCCTCCTAAGTACTGGAATTAAATGCATGTGCCACCATGCCTGGCTGCAGGTTTTTTTTGTTTTTTAACAGGCTGCCAGTTTTGGCCTTTATAAAAATTAAAACTAAAAAAATATAAATATCGCTTGGTGGTGTTGCATGCCTTTGATCCCAGCTTGGGAGGCGGAGGCAGAGGCAGGTGGATCTCTGTTGAGTTAGAGGCCAGGCCGGTCTACAGAATGAGTTCCAAGACAGCCAGGGCTACACAGAGAAACTCTGTCTCAAAAAACAAACAAAACACACACACACACACACACACACACACACACACACACACACACACACACACACACAAGATATCTGTACAAATAAAATATTCAAGTTTTCCTCATGTATTACTCTACAAGTTAAATATAATAGAAAGTAAACTGTCTTCAGGTTTAAAGCGAAGAATACCATTAAGTCTTTCTACAGAAAAGCCTGTTCCTTAAGCATAGCCATTCTTAATGTTTATTGTAAAAACCACACAGAATTTCATATGAATTTAAAATCCCAGTATTATAATGGAGAAAACGCCATCCTGTCATGTGCAGGATACATCAACACGTACGACTCATTTGCCATGGTCAATGAAAAACGCTGAGCTGTTTCGGAAGACCCTCACACCCATTCTCCAGAGTGACATAATTTAAAGGTATTTCTCTACTCAAGGAAATCTATGGGAAAGCTACAACAGTTATATACCAAAGCAATACCTAGTTACATGCTTTACATAGTCCCATGAAAAAAAATAATTCAACTGGTCCTAATCCCTGATGCAAGGCACTTCAAAGCACCCGCACAAAATGTCCATGTAAACAGCAGTGCAGTACACCTTTTAAATAACATGACTCGTATACGGCTCGACTAGACGTAAGGAAAATAAAATCCATCATTGCCACAGCTAAAAGGCATGTTAAGATTCACAAGAAACTGCTTCTCTGCAGACTACTTAACCTCTGTGGAATATAAACACCGCACAGACATTTCATACTGCAAAACCAGCATGCTCCTTGGGTATGCATCAAGTCAGAATATTCATGAGTGATCAGGATTGAATGTAATAGGTATTTCTGAATACCCAGTTTTAATATCCACCAGACCTAACGGGCTAGACTATTTGTAGCACCATGGAAAATGCGTTAGAAACCATAAAGGTACAAATTCTAGCCAACCTTTTCATGAGGTTCACTTAGTCCACAGTAACAAACAGTAGTGACAGTCATTTTTAAATTATTGACTCATTAGTTTTAACTAGCAAGAAAAATTCTGCATTATCTTAGTACATCCCATGTACACACAGCACCAGTTTAAACAGAATTATCAAACACCTCCAGCATTCTGTTGCTCTCCCTGAAAGTTCATTTCCTACCACTTTCCAGTCAAGGATAAAATTAGAACAGTGATAAACACTGATGGGGAAATTCAGTAAATACACAATTGGCAAACGTAAAAGGTCTACTGCGTTCTCAGGAACCTACCAGCTCAGAACAGTTTCTGTCTCTGAGAGGACCGGCACACAGGAGTGGGAGGCCGAAGGCAGGGCTTAGGCCCATCAGGTCAGGCCACACTCTGATTCTATTACTAAGCAACTGCCATATACACCATCTGGAGAGTGTGACTAGGAAGTTCTGAGTTTACCCCCAGCTTCCAAAACTAACCAGACTCCACTGAGGGTTGGTTAGCTTCTTCCATGGAAATCGGCACATCTGCCTTTTACTAGTTTGATTCTTATTAGCATGCCCTTCTGAGGCATTAAAAGGGATAAGGGCATATATAGGTATGTACAGTCAAGAATCAACTATAAATATTTAGACTGTTGCATTTTAAAATTACATCAAAGTAACTCCCCAAAGAAAACCAGTTTCTTCATAAATGAAATATAGTATATAAAAAGCTGGGATGATGGGTAATTCAAATACAAAACTCAGGTAGAAAACACCCTATTTTTTTCCTTCCAGACTACATAGGTTCATACAGTTGACCCTACCATGTAACTGCTCCACATATAATTACACCACTAGCGTAAAGTACTATGAATACTAACTCTTCAGTTAGGAAACTGAGGTTCGAGGTCCTGCCAACTGCATTAAAACTGCAGCATTGAGGCAGAGCTGAGCAGCACCGTCGTTAAGCATGGCTTCCTTCTTCCTGTTCGTGGGTCCCACAACTGTTAAAAGAGGGGATCTGGTCTGTAAATGACTGTGCCATCCACTGCCCATTTGGAACGTCACCAGGGGCCGCTTCTCCTCTTAGCTCTGCACCGTCGGCTGCTGGGAAGGGAAAGAATCTTAGTTCATTGTCAAGTTTCAACTGATCCTATCGGGAGATCTTTAAAGTGCATTAAAGAGTTATTAAGATACTGAGCGAGTTTTTAAAAACAGTGTTAAGTTTCTACTAGTTTTTCAGTTCGAGGACTGAGAAATCATCATTTGTTATTCAGGGAGGGAGATGCTAGGGGGTTGTTTAGAAGGCATGAATTAAGAAAATGATGTGAAAATCTTTAGTCACTTAACTACATTTTTAGATTAGTATCCCTAAATCTCCAACAATTACTTTCTTTTTCTATTACATCCCCATCGCCTCCCAATCCTCTGAAAGGAACAAATCCGGATGGGAACATACTTAGCCCATTTGAAGGAAAGCTGCGAGGTTCACTATTACATGGGTTTTCACCGTAAGCACTGCCATACGCTGCCTCGTAGCCGGGATCATACTTTTCTTCCTTAACAGCCATCTTCTTCGCGTCCTCTGTGGGAAAGGTAAAGACGGCTGAAACTGGTGTTGTAGAAGTTTTCTATAAATTCAGCTGAGTTACATAATGTGCTGTAGTTTTTTTTAAAAGACTTGTTATTTTATTTATTTGTGTGTGTGTGTGTGTGTGTGTGTGTTGCATTAGTGTATATGCATGCAGGTGACCGAGGAGGCTGAATTACAGGTGGCCGTGAACCGCCTGAGGCGGGTTCTGAGAACCGAACCTGGTCCCTACAAGATCAACAGATGTTTTTACCCCCCGAGCAACCTCCCCAGCCCCATTTGCTGTCGTTCTAACAATTCTTTGGAGCATATACTAAATTAGGTTGTAAGAATTGGAAAAATCCACCACACTCAGTTTTAGGCAGGGAGGCGGTCCTTAGATCCAGAACAGGGGGAAACCGTGGTACAAGGAGACCCGAACAGACACTAAAATCCGTTACCAGAGCATCTGGCTCCAATAAAATTTCCCTTCTTCCTGCTTGAAATCCACACCCTCCTTTCTGTTGCGGACACACAGATCACTGATGAGGGAAGGGAACGGTAGCAAACCTTGTGCGAGCTGCAGGTCGAACGTGTACTGCACCTCCTGCACGTCTGTGTTCCGCTCAATGCCCTTCAGCTGATCCCGTAAATCCTTCAGCTTAATGTAGTAGTGAACTTTGTCCTGGGCTCGAGGAAACTGAGCACATCTGGCACTGGAAGATGGCATGACGTAGCAGAGCTGGGATCAACAAGTTTTAAAGGTTCAGAGATCTTAACATTTGATTGAAACTACTCACACTGTGGTCAGAAAAACTTACCTTTATTTGGCATAATAACTTGATACTTAAATTAAGAGATGGCTCCCCACAGTGTTCCTCTATCAATCAAGTCTTTTCTTTCCTTAGTAAATACACACTTCATGATTCAAGAGGAACAAAGGGGTGCAGCATTTATGCTGACATTTACCCTCCCAGCTCTCTGTCCACTCAGCTTCCTTTGCCGAGACAATCACTCTCATGAGTCCCCGAGGTGTCTGTGGACAATCCAAGGCATCTAGGGTATCAACTACCCCACATCCCTTTTCATAACATACAAGCACAATGTGCTCTACTTCCCCATACCCTGCTCTTCTCTTCACTCAACGGTGTATCGCAGAGATGTTCTGACCATATAGCAAGGAAAAAAAAAAAAAGCCTTTTAAACAAAGTTATCCAGGCCTTTTATAACTTATTAACTCAAGCCAATTGTAGATTTAGGTTGTTATGAGTTCTTTTATCGACTATAGGAAGAAGCTTTATACATCATTAATTTGGAGATTTTCCCAGAAGTTGGATAAAATACCAGAAGTAGCCGGGCAGTGGTGGTGCACGCCTTTAATCCCAGCACTTGGGAAGCAGAGCCAGGAGGATCTCTGTGAGTTCGAGGCCAGCCGGGGCTACAGAGCAAGATCCAGGACAGGCACCAAAACTACACAGAGAAATTCTGTCTCGAAAAACAAAAAACAAAAAAACAAACAATTACCAGAAGTAGATAGCTACAGGGAAAGACACATTTATCATTTTGGTCGGTGACAAACTGTCCTTCAAAGGGCAGAAGTTGCTTCTGTCCTCTCTACACACAAGTGAGGCAATGGACTACTCTACCTATGGTGATTTTTAAAGTTGGTTTCCTTATCATATATTATAATTATTTTGCTTTGACTATAGCATGTTTAGAGAAATTCCTAATTGATACAGACATGCAGGTGAGTATGTTAGCATGTTTTATAACAGCACATTTTCAAGATATTCTTCAATTAAAATGACCCAGAGTAGACAGTCTACTGGCACCAGCACACCTTTAATCCTAGCACTCAGGAGGCAGAGGCAAGTGGATCTCTGTAAGTTTGAGAACAGTTAGTCTACATAGTGAGACCCTCCACCCACCGACCTACAAACACACAAAGTAAAAGAAAAGAAAGTAAACTGTTTTCTCTTTGAGCTAAATCACTAGCAACATCAGTAGCTTCTTAGTTTATGGTAAAGAGTATAGTGTCTAAGATAAATGCAGGGCCAAGAGGACTGCCACCGTTGCCACGGTTACTTCTTGGCTATCAACTGACCCAGATCTACAATCACCTGTGAAGAGGCAACCTCACCTGAAAAATTATCCAGATCAAACTAGCCTGGGCCTTGCCTGTGAGGCACTTTCTTATTTTGGGGTGCGGGGTGGTGGTGGAGGGGCATGTGGTGTGTGTACAAGTGGAGGTCAGAGGACACCCTGTGGGAGTCTGTTCTCTCTTTCCACAGTATGTGTGTCTGGGGACTGAACTCAGGTTGTAAGGCTTGGCAGCAAATGTCATAACCCTCAATAACCAACCTGCCAGCCCCGGGAGGCCTTTTCTTAACTGCTAATATGTGGGAGAGCCCCACCCACTAGGAGGAGCGCCATCCCTAGTGGGCCTGTTTTGTTCTAAGATGTAGTCTATGTGCACTGGTGTTTGCCGGCATGTATGTCTGTGTGAAGGTGTCAGATCACCTCTGGGATAGCAGCCAGTGCTCTTAACTACGGAGCCATCTCTCCAGCCCCAGAGCCTGGGTTCCATAAGAAAGCAAGCTGAGCGAGCCGGAGGAAGCCAGCAGTGTTCTTCCAGTTTGCTTCCCTCGACGGCGACGACGGTGTGTGATTTGTAAGTGGAAATAAATCTCTTCTTCCCAAGCCGCCTTTGGTCATGGTGTTTATCACAGCGAGAGTACAAACTAGGATGCTCACCAATCAAGTGTTTATAGGAAAGCAGAGAGGGAGAGATTTGAGGCTCTTTTTTTTTTTTTTGGAGACAGGGTTTCTCTGTGTGGCCCTGGCTGTCCTGGATCTCACTCTGTAGACTAGGCTGGCCTCTAACTCACAGAGATCCACCTGCCTCTGCGTCAGTGTGCACCGTGTGGTTTTTAGAAAGCTGTGTTCAGGGTAGGCCTGGTGGCACAGGTTTCTAATCCCATCATCTACTCAGGAGGCTGAAATAGGAGGATGGCAAATTCAAGGCCAGCCTGAACTAGAGAGTGATTTGAAGACTACTTTGGGCAACTTAGTGAGACTCTGTCTCCAAACAAAAAGTAAAAAGAAGGCTGCGGACATAGCTCAGTAGTAGATCACTTGCCTAGCATGTGAGAAACCCTAGGTTCAATCCCAATTACCCTGACCTCTTCAACTGAATAACAAAAGAAAGCTGTATAGAAAACTATGTGTAAGCAGGCCAGGGTATAGCTAAGTGGCAGTACTTGCCTGACATGTGCAAAGACCTAGGTTTGATCCCCAGCACAACAAGACAACCAAAAACCTATAAACTTAAGTACTAAAAAAAGAAGAGTAAACAAAACTGGAACCAAATGTCTGCAGATACTCTGCAGAAATTAGTTTGAAATCACTATACGGGGCTGAAGAGATAGTTCAGTGGTTAAGAGCACTGGCTGCTCTTACAGAGGACTCAGGGTTCAATTCTCAGCATCCACATGGTGGCTCACAACTTCTCTATCTCCAGTCCTAGGAAATCTGGTGCCCTCTTCTGGCCTCCATTGGCATTGCACACATGTGGTACACAGACATATGCAAGCAAAACACCCATACACATAAAAATAGATAAATAAATGAAACGTTAAAAAAAGAGAAAACCACAGGCTGTCTCGTACCTTTGATAGTGTGACAGTACCAAACAGAAGGCTGGCTGGATGTTTGTTTACCATGTATGGCTCAAAAATTAAGCTGGGATTAAATATACAAATAAAGTAGTTAATTTTACCAATGAAGACTGTGTTTATATGTACATCTGAGTTTTTAAGTAACTGCCATTGATGATATTCTAAATGTAGTGTGAGCCAGTTCCTCTGATATTTAGCTAACAAATACTTTTTAAATAAAACTCTAATTGCGTCTGAAAGTGTAAGCTGATAATGATTTAATACAACAGATGGCTTTTTCATGGCAAAAATGACAATGTCTGAGACAAATGAAAAGGCCAGCTAGCTGGAAGTCCCTGTGGATCTGGTTTACAGATGTACTTAGAGGACTTACAGTTTCTGTGTCGGGGATCTTGTGGGGCTGAAGCCCAAATTCCAAGTTCTTAACCTTTACTCCAAACACCTCTTTACTGAAAATTTCATAGATACCTAAAATAGAAAACCACACACGTTCAACGCTGCCCTTGACATCGGCAGAGAGAAGATAAAGATGCAGAAGTACATCTTACATTTCCCATTAAAGACGGCTATGCGTGGCTGGTACTTCTGCAGCTTCTGCACTAGGATCCGCCCTCCTTCCCGGAACTCCTTACTGAAATGGAGTGAAGCAGCAATGAGGAACACACACACAGCAGTGTTTGCTCAATAAACATCACACACTCAATAAAACGCAGTGCTCCTAAGTCACGCGAGAGCCTCGCCACCAGGTGCTCTATAGCTACCTAGACAGATCCTTGCTGCCCGGCGTGGTCCTCTCCACCATGTTGGTGAACCCGATGCCATACTTCCCGGGTAAGGTGTGGTCGTCCATGTGGTTCAGCTGAACCTCACTCAGCCCTGACATGAACAGACACTTCCCTGTGAAAAGAAGACGCTGTCACTTCCACAGAAAGTGGAAAGCTTTTACCAGAAAACTGATGGAATAGTCTACATCCTGTTCTTAAAACTGACGGGAGATAAAGGACTTAAAAGTGTATTAAAAATCAGTACCTAGGCCTAATACCTTATTGAGCAATGACAGCAGGCTGGATACCATGCTAATCTCTATGATTTTAATAACCGTCATTTTCCTACAAGAAACTATCATCTTCTTTGCACCATAGCTTCAAACCGTGTTCTCGCCCAGTTATTGGTAACGTCACCATCTGCCCTCGGACTACCCCACAGACTGAATTAAAACACCCTGCGAGTGGAGGAAACTAAGACCCACTTTCTCAGAATTAAAAATAAGAGGGACAGTATGGTGCTGGGTTCACTAGTACACTAGTACCTAGCCTAAACATCTGGAATCCTACTCTTAGATAAGCAGTGTTTTTTGAGGACACGCGCTGCTCTAGTAGGCAGTGGTAAAGGGTCTCTATGAACAACTTCATATGGAGAGCAGCACAGTAGCAGCACCTGTTTTCAAAGCTCGCTATCAAAGAATGAGTCTTCGCTATTTTCTTCTAAAGGAACTGTCTTTAGAATGTCTCATACCAAAGCATTTTATATATAACTGATATCTAAAAATCAATTTCTTTTAAGAAACTTTTTTTTTTAATGTGTATGGGTGTGTTTAGTTAGGGTTTCTATTGCTGTGATAAAGACCATGACCAAATGCAATTAGTGGAGAATGCGTTTATTTCAACTTACATCTCTCAGGTCACACTCCATCACTGAAAGAAGTCAGGGCAGGAACTCAAGGCAGGAACCTGGAGGCAGGAAGTGATGCAGAGGCCATGGAGGATGCTCCTTACTGGCTTGCTCAGCCTGCTTTCTTACACAACTCAGGACCACCTGCCTGGGGTGGGATCACCTACAATGAGCTGGACCCTCGCAATCAAGAAAATGCCCCACAGCCCAATCTGGTGGCATTTTCTCAACTCTTACCAAATTACTCTGAGTTTGTGTCACACTGACAAAAAATAAAAATAAAAACAACCGTAACAGGGTGTTTTGCCTAGGGTGTTGTGCACCATATGTGGTGTTGGTGCCGAAACAGGGCATCATGTAGGTGCTGGGAATCAAATCTGGGTGCTCTGGAAGAACAGCCAACGCTCTTAACCGCTGAGCCACCTCTCCAGCTCCACAATCAATACTTTTCTTCTCTCAAAGGAAATAACACTTACAAAAATCTAGGAACACCAATACTTTTGTCTACACCAGTGGTTCTCAACCTTCCTAATAGCTCCTCCTGCTGCGGTGACCCCCAACCATAAAACTATTTTCGCTGCTACTTTATAGTTGTAATTTTGCCACTGTTATGAATTGTAATGTAAATATTTTTGGAGATAGAAGTTTGCCAAAGACCCATAGGTCTACACTGTCATAGCAAAGTACTATTGTTACTGTATCTGTGGGATAAACACACACACACACCCTTCTTTAAAAAAAAAACGGGCTGGAGAGATGGCTCAGTGGATAAGAGCACTGATTGTTCTTCCAGAGGTCCTGAGTTCAATCCCCAGCAACCACATGGTGGCTCACAACCATCTATAATGAGATCTGGTGTCCTCGTCTGGCATGTAGACATACATGCAGGCAGAACGCTGTATACATAATAAATAAATAAATCTTAAAAAAAAAAAAAAAAAAGCCGGGCGGTGGTGGCCGACGCCTTTAATCCCAGCACTCGGGAGGCAGAGCCAGGCGGATCTCTGTGAGTTCGAGGCCAGCCTGGTCTCCAAAGCGAGTTCCAGGAAAGGCGCAAAGCTACACAGAGAAACCCTGTCTCGAAAAACCAAAAAAAAAAAAAAAAAAAAACCAAAAAGAAAACAAGGCCAGGCATGGTGCCACATGCCTTTAATCCCAGCACTCGGGAGGCAAAGCAGGAGGATCTCTGTGAGTTCAAGCCAGCTGTCTATATAGTAGTTCCTGAACAGTCAGGATTACATAAAGAAACTGTCTCAATTAAAAAATAAATAAATAAAAATAACAATAATAAATACGAATCTAAAACCTTGAAAACATTTTGAGCAAAGAGAAAGAAGGTAGGGAGGTCAGCCAGGTGTAGAATACATGCTTAGCATGCTCGAAGTCCTGGGTTTGATCCCCAGCTCCACAGAAACCATCACAAAGTTCTGTTCCCTGCCCTTCTGCTCCCTAGCACATAAAACCGTGAACAATGGTACACCATTTCAGACCCCTGACCTTCATGTATAGACTCAGAGAAACGTGCAATCTGAGTCCATGTTATCTGTATCATTCTCATAACTGTAAAACTCTAACGAATCCTAAAGAAAGATCTCATTCTAAAAGGGCCTTTTCAGAAGTAGACACTTACAGAAATGGTTTCCAGGTCCAGGGTAATGATGCCCTTTGTAAGCAGCCATTAGTCCTGGGTTAATGCCGATCTATAAAACAGAATAATTAACTAGTTTTAGCTTTAACTCAGACAAATATCACATTTTATTTCATATGCAAAATCCAGGTGAAAGGCAGGCTGTTCTGTTACCGCCACATCCCCTACACTATGCAATATACTAAATTATTTTGTTTTTCCTTAAAAAAAAAATTTCTCTATTAAAAAAAAAAAAAAAAAACGAGCCGGGGGGGGGGGGGGGGGGCTGTCTGTCTGTGACTCTTTTGCCTACTTGTGGACCTTTTCCCTCCCACTGCGCTGCCTCGTCCAGCCTAGATGTGATGGTATGTGCCGGGTCTTATTGTAGCTAGTTATGTCATGTTTGGTTGATATCCCCCAGGAGGCCTGTTCTTTTCTGAGGGGAGTTGGAGATGGGGGTGGATTGGGGGGGGGGAGAGGAGGGGGACAGACTTGGGGGGGAGGGGAGGAAGAGGAAACTGGTCTAGATATAATATGTAAGAGAATAAAAAGAAAAGAAAAGAAAAGAAAAAAAGCCAAGCTGTGGTAGCACATGCCTTTAGGGAGGCAGAGGCATGTGATCTCTGAGTTCGAGGCCAGCCTGGTCTACAGAGTGAGTTGCAGGACAGCCAAGGCTACACAGATAAACCCTGTCTTGAAAAACAGAAAAAGGGCTGGAGAGATGGCTCAGAGGTTAAGAGCACTGACTGCTCGTCTAGAGGTCCTGAGTTCCATTCCCAGCAACCACACGGTGGCTCACAACCATCTGTAATGAGATCTGGCGCCCTCTTCTGTATACATAGTAAATAAATACATCTTTAAAAAAAAAAAAAGAAAGAAAGAAAAACAGGAAAAAGAAAAGGTAGAAAGACAGGAAAAAGAAAAGGAAGAAAGACAGGAAAAAGAAAAGGAAGAAAGACAGGAAAAAGAAAAGGAAGAAAGACAGGAAAAAGAAAAGGTAGACTATTTGATAAGAAAAAAGATGAGGAAGGAAGGACAAGAGGTTGACTGGGCGGTGAACACCAAGTGCATCATGTACATGTATGAAACAATGAAGCCTGGTATGTTGTGCAATTATTACATGCTAAAAAACGAAAGAAGTCAGCCTTAAGCCTTCGGGCTTTTATGCAGGAGTGGCAGATAAAACGGAATTGATTATAACTGTTGCAGCATAGAGAAACTCCTTTCTAAAATTTGCTGCTGTTTTCAAAGAACCAACTGGACCCCCACTGAGGCAGGCTGCCTGCAGTCAGGAAAGATGCAGGTCTTCCAGCAGCCAGTCCGAGCCACGTCCTGCCAGCATCCCAGGAAGTAACTTTCTCTCCAGAACGCCTACACAGCTGTCCACCGATGTTCACTAGGTTCTAGTGTTTCTTACATTATAGACAGAAGCTCAGATTTAGTACTGTCTGGCTGGATGTGGTGGCACAGGCTTGTAATAGTCAGAGGCACCAGGACTGCTACAATTTTGAGGCCAGCCAGGGCTACACAGTGAGTGTATTTCAAAATACCAAAAAGCAAAAACAATCCAGTACCAGTACTGAGTACTACCAACTATCCTGCAATCTAAGTGGTTCACATGGGGAGGCATGCACACGTTTTATCAATGAAATACTGTGAAGATGAAGGCCTGCTCAGGGCCTTCCCTTGCTGGAAGGTTTGAACCCAGGCAGTCCCAACCTCAGACTCACCTCTTGTTCACCCCCACATAACTCAACCTCAGGAAGGTAACACCACTCACCCCCAGAAGGGTCTCAGAGACCCTCTTTTCAGAAGAATGCTATTGGTAAGGACCACTCTAAGTTAATCCTCTAGTGACATTCACTGTCTACCAAGGACAAAAATTCTTACGATCACAATGTCCAGATTGAAGGTCAAAATATCAGGGAGAGTCTTGGTCAGAAGCTCCGCTTCAGAAACGCCATTGAAACGGTCCACTTTTCTTTTCACTTTAAAGGTATCAGTGATTTTTTCTTGCTTCTCTTTTGATTTTGTGGACTTGCCAGATTTTTTTGACTCAGCAGGTTTTTTGGGTTCCACTGGGTCCTTGGGTTCTGATGCTCTGGTTTTCCTTTTCCTTCTTTTTGGAGCCTCTGAAACACAGTGATTTCCAGAATGTGGCTGCAGAAAACTTTAATTTAGAAACTGCAGGAGATTCCACCCACGTTATCGGATTCCAGTTTCGGCCTTGTATTTCCCAACACTGGGCTGCAGTGTGTTCCCTCCTTTTCCCTCCATCTAGGCACACGTGACAGTCACAGGATGATTTCCTGTACAATCTCACTTGGCTTCCTGCTTTCTCCAGGGATCTATGAACCACTTTATAGGAATTCGATCAGTACATGAATAATTAAGTAAACAAATTTCTGAACAAGGCCAGACAAGGTGGTGCACATCTTTAACACCAGCATTCAAGAAGCAGAAGCAGGCAAAGAACTTCTATGAATTCAAGATCAGCCTGGTCTACAGTGAGACCCTGTCCTCAAAGGGAGGTTTTAACTGACTTTAAGGCTGAACGATGTGTGTTGAGGGCAAATCTGGTCATTAGAGTGAGTAACACCACCTGTCATTTCTGCCTGACAGTCCTGACGGTCAAGCGTCTCTTGACGATGCTAACGTCTCCTGAGGCTGAGAAACACAGACACAAGGTTATTCAACAGGAACCCTTCGTTCCCTCAGCCTTCATTCTCTGGATGCTTTCCTGTTTTGTCAGGCCTCTGTTCCACCAAGCCTGGAAGGCTGCTTCAGCTACTCCCTACCAGGGCTCTACCACCATAGACCAGCAGCTGGGGACGCCAGCTCCCTGTCGGCAAACACAGAAGCGAGGCAGGAGGCAGCTCGGGCTGATAAATTAGGTGCAGCCCTGGGACTATATACCAACTATGAGCACACTCCTACGATAACTACTGCTGCTGGTACCCCACCTCCACACTTCAATCTTCTGACTCCTCTTCTAATTCTTTATCTCAGTGTGTGGCACTTCCTGCAACCAACTGCCCGTCAGAAATCTAAGAATGCTTTGGATAATGCTCGAGTTTGTCCACCAGAGGTTCCTGTGTTTGGATGCTTCGTCCCACGGCAGCTGTGGAACCGTTAAGAGGTGGGGCCACGCAAGGGTCCTTGGGTTAACTGGGGGAGTGCCTGTCTGTCGCTGTGGCCTCCTGTCTGGGGATGGGATTCTCTCTCACACTAACTTCTGCCACTGTGGTGCCAACTGCCAGGAGGTCTTCCCTAGAGCTGAGCAAATGCTGGTGCTATGCTCCTGAACCTTCAGAGCTGTGCACACACCCCCGTCCTCAGAGCTGGAGAGATGGCCCAGTGGTTAAGAGTGGCCGCTCTTACAGGGGACCTAGCACTCACATGGCAGCGTACAACCATCTCTAACTCCAGTTCCAGGGGATGCCACACCCTCTTCCAGCCTCCGAAGGTACCAGACATGTAAGCAGTGCACAGACAATGCATGGAAAACACCCATACACATAGAACATTAAACAATCAAAACCACACATTTTAAAAATGTCACTCGGGGCAGGGATATAGCTCAGTGGTTAAGAGCACATCGGTTGTTCTTCTAGAGGACCCAGGTTCAATTCCCAGCACCCACATGGCAGCTCACAACAGTCTGTAACTCCAGTTCCAGGGATCTGATGCCCTCTTCTGGCTTCTTTGGGTACTGGGTACACATGTGTATAGACATACACACAGGCAACACACACATAAACATAAACATAATAATAACCATAAAAAGGGGCATCAGGATCATGATGGGGAAACCTACAGAGACAACCAAACCAAACTAGTGGGAACTCATGAACTTTAGACCAACAGCTGTGGAGCCTCCACGGGACTGGACTAGGCCCTCTGCATAAGTAAGACAGTTGTGTGGCTTGGTCTGCTTAAGGAGCTCCTGGCAGTAGAATCAGAATCCACCCCTGGTGCATGACCTGGCTTTTTTGTGCCCTCTCCCTATGGTGGGACACCTTGCACAGCCTTGATTCAGGGGGAGGGGCTTAGACCTGCCTCTGCTGACTCCCCATGGGAGGCCTTACCTTGTTGGAAGAGGGAATAGGAGGTGGGTTGAGGGGGAAGGCTGGGGAGCAGGATGAGTGAAGAGAGGGGGATGTGGTTGGCATGTAAAATGAAAAAAAAAAACAATCCACAATAAAAGTGTCACCCAGCCTCAAGTAATCATTATAATCATGTAATGGACTACGACAGGTACTTGCTGGTTTCTCCTCCTCCTCCCTCAGCATCCACACGAAATATAATAACTACAGTCAAGTAATTCTACCTCGAGTATTGCCCAACTCTCTCCATGCTCTCCAATATTCTCCATATCCTCCCCAGCTTACAGAAAGTCTCTACTCCACTCCCCACCTTCAAGCCTGTCTTGTTCTTAAAACACCCTCCAGACCGCCTTTAAAATGCCCATTTAAGCAGGGCGGTGGTGGCGCACGCCTTTAATCCCAGCACTCGGGAGGCAGAGCCAGGCGGATCTCTGTGTGTTCGGGGCCAGCCTGGACTACCAAGTGAGTTCCAGCAAAGGTGCAAAGCTACACAGAGAAACCCTGTCTCGAAAAACCAAAAAAAAAAAAAAAAAAAAAAAATGCCCATTTAAGTCACTTCTCTGCTCCCAACCTCTCGACAGCTCTATTGCTTTGGGAATAGAATGTGTACTCCTCAGGATCAACACAGCCTGACTGCCTTGTCTGGCCCCATTACCCACCATTTCCTTCCATACTCCAGAAGCCACACAATCACTCAGGTTTTTGGCTGCCATACCTCAACTCTGTTCCCTCAGCTGGCACCTTCCCTCCTCTGTTGTTCACGGGCTGTCATTCTGCCCTGACACTCAGAGCCCTTGGACCAAGTTAAATGCTAGTGCTAAGGTCTCAGGTCCCCATCTTCCCCCCACCCCCCACCCCGGAGCACTCAGTGTGCAGATGTGGAACATTACTAACCGCTTTACCAGGGGAGGAGGCGTTCGGGACGGGCCCACGGTTTTAAAGCAGCGTGGTACGAACTACCTGGTGCAGGCTCCTCCTGGGCAGGAGCTTCTGCCGGCATCTGCGCTTCAGTCGTGACTGCCATGTTAGGGGCTGCAGCCATCATTTGTTGAAATGGAAATGAATAGAAAGCTTGAACTTGCTCCATCGAATAGCTGAAAGAACAATTAGGTACAAGCTGTGAGTTTAAATAATCAGGTGTTCAAGTCTTCAGAATCCAACCATTTTATAGCCGGATGGATCGTCGTCATTATTCAAAGATAACAAGAGAGAAGGAAGGCCTACTCTCCAGTGCACGTTCTTCCCTGACCTTTACCAAGCACTCACTACACAAACGTTAACTCTTACAGTGTATGGTGGCCCAATGTGCCACCAATGAAACCTGCCAGTCCTCTCAAGGTGCCTACACTGTCCCCGAAACAAGATCATAGGAACTTTCTAGTAGATAGTCTTGAAGGGCTATCAATCCATATGAATTAAAAATATTCACAAATACAATTTATAGCCCCACAAACACTACTTCCCATCTTGGCACAAGGATTTCCCCATCCTAACAATATAACTTAGGTTTTCTTTTGGGTTGTGTGTGTGTTTTGTTTTGTTTTGTTTGTTTGTTTTTGAGACAGGGGCTGGAGAGACATGACAAGAGCACTCACTGCTCTCTTGAGGATCCAGGCTCATTCCCAGCACCCACATCAGGCAGCTCTCAATCTCCTGTAACTCTAGTTCCAGGGGACTGGACACCCTCTTCCAGAATTCCAAACACACTTGCACAGAGATGGTGCACACATTCTCATCTACCCACAAACACGCATAAATAAAAAAGCAAAGGTCAAATGAGTCAATTCTGTAATTAAGTCTTATCTCAGTAAAATGCCAAGTTAAAAGGTAACTTTTAACTGCCATGAAGTGGCAGCACACATCTTTAATCCCAACACTCTGGCAACAAGGCAGGCAGATCTCTTGAGTACCAGACCAGCCTGGTCTACAGAGTTCCAGGATAGCCAGGGCTACACAGAGAAACCCTGTCTCAAACCACTCCCCTCCACCCCATCCCATAAAAGGTAACAGTAGATTTTCCCACACTGCCTGGCTGAGAGCTCTGCTCCCTTAGAGCTTTGTTTACTCCCCTGGGAACACCTTCCCCAGCTCAGCCCATGTGAGAGCACCATACCCCAAGAACACCTGCCCCAAGAACACCTGATGAAAGTGAGGAGAAATACTCTGGATGTTGACTATTGCTTCTCTGTCCCTGCTTGGAACCCTGAGCTATCACACAAGGCCTGAAAGAGGACTCTTGAGCAGGACTGTATAGACTCCCCCGGTTCTGTTCAATCTGGAAATCAACTTCAATTCCTCAGCACAGGTCACAAAGGGGACACAGGGTAACAGACTACCCGTGAGAACACAGCTAGAGTGCTGCACGCTCCAAGACCACAGAGGCCCAATCCCACCGAATAGGCACTTTGTCTTCAAGGAGGGATGCAGGAGAGGAGGATCGGCACCAGTGAGGAAAAATAGGAACACATACACACACCTCCTGCCTCTATTACCAAGTATTGGGATTATAGGCATGTGTGATCGTGCCTGGCCATGAGAATTAAATGTGGTACCATGTGACTAGCTTCCCAACACCCCAAACAAAAGGTGGAATGTAACACTGTTTACGTGGGAACATGTGGAGGCCAGAGGTCAGTATCAGGTAGTGCCCTCGAGGACTCTCTAGCTTAGTTTTTCAGACAGGGTCTCACTGAACCTGAGGCTCCCAGACCAACCAACCAGCAAACCACAGATCGCCTCTTCCTCCCCTGTGGAAGGAAAACAGGCACACACCCGGATTTTCACATAGGTACTGCAGCAGACACCTTACCAAGTAAACCATCTCCCCAGTCCCATAACAGTCTTTTGTTGTTGTTGTTTGGTTGGTTTCTTGGTTTTGTTCCTGGTTTTTTGTTTGTTTGTTTCTCTGTGTAGCCCTGGCTGTCCTGGAACTCACTCTGTAGACCAGGCTGGCCTTGAACTCGGAGATCTGCCTGCTTCTGCCTCTGTAACATTGTTACTTGGCAGAAGAAAGCAGTACATGTACAGAAAAACCTTCTTAAACTTGAATGCTAGAAAACCAGAGTTTTATTTGTACCTATGCTTGTCTACGTGAGTCTATGTGCATGTCTGTGGGGGTGAGAAGGGGAGTCAGTGCCCCCATAACTGGAGCAAGGCAGTTACGAGCCACCATGCTCATGATGGGGGAGAAACTCGTCCTCTGCAAGAGCAGCAAGTGTTCCTAACTGCTCAGTCATCTCTCTAACTCCCTGCTCAAAAGATTTCAGAAATACCTTTGTCTCACACGTGCACACACACACACACACACACACACACACACACACACTCCCTGGGATAGAATTCTGTAGTGCTCCTGTTACGTCTCCAGGAGAGGGGCAGCCTCAGGGAGAACCGAGTCGTCACACCTACTGTCCACCTTCCCCTCCCTCGCTACGCTAATGAAGAATTAGATTTAGCAGCTTCTACACTACGCAGGACTAAATCTGTTGAGATCTGAACAGATCCTGTATTTCCTCCTTTCCTGGTCGGTGTGGCCAATACCTGAAAAAAGGCACCTTAATGGAAGAAGAGCTTATTTCTATGCCAGTTCAGAAGAACGCAGTCCACCAGGCTGGGGAAGGCGTGGCTTGTTCCTATGCCCAGTTCAGAAGAACACAGTCCACCAGGCTGGGGAAGGCGTGGCAGCCAGAGCCACTTGGTCCATGGTGCTGATCAGGAAGCAGAGGAAGGGGAATGCCAGCACTTAGCAGGTTCTTTCCTTTTCCCCAGTCTGGGACCCAGCCCAGAGAAGGATGGACAGAAAAATTAAAGAACACCAGAAGGGGAAGTCTTTTATTCCAGAGTTTGGCTATAAGTCAGAACGTCAACACAACTGACAAAAATCACAATTCCCTACAGGGATTGCCTGTCTTTCTAAGTACATCACAAGTAAGGGTATTAAAAACAAGAAACTAAGCTTAATCAGGCCCAGAGTGTTTGTGGCCTTAAGTTTTGACTCCTCTCACATCCTTATAAATCACCTTAAGTCATCCTTCACACACCTCATAAAACCACTTACAATTTTACCTACAAGGGAAATTCTTTAAGAGGAAAACAAACCAGTGCCATGGTTTGAATGATAACGGTCTGCATGGGCTCGTATATTTGCATGCTTAGTTCCCAGTCGATGACCTGTTTGGGAAGGATCAGGAGGTGTGGCCTTGTTGGAGGAGGTGTGTCAATGGGGGTGGGCTCTGAAGTTTCAAAAGCCCACACCAGGCCGAGTGTCTGTCTCTGCCTGCTGTTTTCAGGTCAGGATACAAAGCTCTTAGCCACTGTTCCAGTGCCGTCCTGGACTAACTCTCTGACACTGTCAGCAAGCCCCCAATTAAATGCTTTCTTTTATGAAAGTTGGTCATGGTGTCCCTTCACAGCAATCGAACAGTAACTAAGACAAATGTATATATCTTTTTTTCATTTAGTCTTTAAGCTTAGCTGTAAATTACATCCCTTGAGCAATGCAGTAGAAAGACACAGATTTTACACATAGCCACTGAAGACACCTGTGGACTTCCATGTCTTAGGTGTGTACTGTCCTTTTAAACTAAGCTCCGCCCTGCCATGCTTGGGCCAGTGACATGGTTCAGCAGGCAAAGGTACTTGCCACCAAGACTGATGGTCTGAGTCTGGCATCTGGAACCCACAAGGGGAAGGAGAAAATAAACTCCAGAAAATTGTCCTCTGACCTCCATATTGGTTGGGGCTGTGAAACATGGGCATCCCCATATACACACATGCATGAGTGAATGAGTGCACACACACAGTAAAATGCTAAAAATAAAATAATAAGTAAGTGCGTACTTACAATCCCTTACCACTACCTAACAAGCTTACGAAATCTGCTTTGCGCTTTCTCATCCTGACATTCTTTTGTGTAGTTCAGCCCAAGATCCAGCTTCACTGAGCAGAGGTCTGCAAATGGAAAGTCCTCTGACAGGACCATCACATTCAGGGGAACGTCTCTGGAAACACTCTAAAGACAGATCCAGAAGTGTGTCTTCTAGGTGACTCCAAGTCAAGTTGTGATGAACTATTACAGGTCCCAGACCTTCCATTCTGTGTGAAACTTCAAAGCTTGATGAAGACGTCCCAGTCTCTTTTCTTCCCTTATCTGCTGGTCTAAACTACCCCCCACTGCCTCTTTCCTTCTTCTCATGCTGCTTCTCCTAGACCCCTTCTCCACCCCCTCCTATTTACTTCCTGTTCCCAGGACTGGTTCCCATTGCTGTCCGTGGTCTCTACACACTCACATACACACACACACACACACACACACACACACAGGTGATTAAGAAAGTCACCACATTGTACACCTGTAATCCCAGCACTCAGAAAGCAGAGGCAGGAGGATGAACATAAGCTTGAGGCCTGCCTGGGGCTACAAAGCAAGACTGTCTCAAAGATTTAAAAAAAAAAAAAAAAAAAAAAAAAGGATAGTTAAAACAATTCAGATCTGCCGTGTCTTAAATCTTTACGGCTTTCTCTAGAAACAATGAGGAACTCCTTTACTTCTCAGTTATTTTACACTATTTTAAGGGTCCAGGTTGCCATTTTCTAAATACCTTTAGTCATCTCACTTGAACAAATACGTATCACACTGAGTGCTCACAAAGCAACGACCTGTGCTAATGGGCTGGGGAGCTGGTAATGGGCACTGCGAAGGGATACCACATACAAGTCTGCTGCTGACTGTGCTTGTGTGCACATAACTGTGCATTAGTTACGACAGGCAGTGAGCATAAAGACTTAGGACCAACCAGAATTTCCAGTTCAAACCAGGCCCAGTAGTAAAGGCCCATAATCCCAGCCATGTGGGAGGCTGAGGCAGAAGGCCCATAACTTTAAGGTCCATCTAAGCTTACAGACTGATCCAAGGCTAGCCCAGGTTACACAGCAAGACGTTTCAAAATAAAAACCAAGATTTTGGTTGGGGGCATGACTCTGTGGTAAAGTGTTTACCTCGAATACTAGAGGCCCTGGACTCAATCCCCAATCACATCCTCCCAAATAAAAATAATTTTATTTTATTTTGGTTCATTTAAATATCACTTCAACAGTATGACATCAAGGTTCTCCTCTCTCCCACTATTTGGTCTTGGTTAGGAGTGTGTGTGTGTGCCTGTGCTTGCACACACACACACACACACACACACACACACACACACACACACACACATACACACACACACCAAATACATCAAATACAGCATCAGCATGAAATTGAACCAGGCATGAAATTGAGCAGTTAGTTACGTTCTTTCCAGAGACAAACTACACAACCTATTATATGAAAACTGCCGACGTGCCTTACTGTCTTAGTTTTTTCTGAACTTCCGTATAAGACTGTGCCGCGTTTTGTTAATGACTCACTGCTCCATCCATTTAGCATTTATTTATGTAGACTCTCATTCAATCAGTTCTACAAACCCCTCTGCAAGTTGGGCTGGGACACTCTTCACCAGCAGGCCACTGGCACCCTGCAATTGGTAAACTGTTGAGGAACAGCTGGGGGTTAGATCTACAAGCCCTGTCAGTAGAGACCCCTCTGCAGAGTGCCCTTGAATCTTTCAGTTGTAAACCAGGCTTTCATTTCACCCCCACAAACTGCCATCAGCCCCCATCAACTCACTCACAGAGATGAACGACGCGCAGTGGTCGAAAAGGGAGGCGGGCTGAAGACAGTTGCCTTGCCCTAAGTTCAGTGTCCATTCGCCACTGAGAGGCACGCTAATTGTTCACCAGGCCTAATAGTAAGTCAGCATTCCGTTTACCTGCGGAGGCCCTGCCATCTTGTTTTTCTTATTTCGCTTTCTGTCAAGAGTTTAAATCTCCAAACCTGTACTTTGGCAACACCCCCTGACATCCTCAGCACCCCTAAGGGACAATGTTAAAGACCATCTCAGGGCCACCAGAAAGGCACAATCTCTAGATTGCCTTCCTTGCGCCTTGTACACGTAAACACACCCCACAGCAAGAGCATCCACCCGGGGAACCTTCACGGAGCTTTCCCGAGAGGATGCGGAGGAAGCCGCCCCCGGTCCCTCCCCCGGGCACCCGCCCCATCTTTCCAGTTCCCGGCGATCGAGGCTGTGGCCGCGCACACCGCCTTTTAAAGCTCGCGGGTACCGGGGCCTGAGCACCGGCGCGGGCGCGGGGGGGGAGGGTACGGGGGGGGAGGGAGCGCGGGCCCCAGCGCGCACGCGCAGGCCGGCCTTTGTGCGGGGCCGCGGCCCCGGCCGACCCCGGCCGCCCGCGTCCGCGTTACCTGCGCGCGCCCTCCGCGTCCATGGCGGCGCCGCCGACGGGAGCGGGAGGGGGGGAGCGGCCGCTGCTGCCGGGCCCACGGGCGGCCCCGCTCTGCCGCTCGGCGCGCGGACTCACCGCACGATCGATCGCGGCGGCCGGCGGACGGACGGCGCTGGCCTCGGCCCCTCCCTCGCCGCTACATCACCAGGCGCACTTCCGTCCCCCTCCGGGGAGGCTCGCCGTCACGTGACGCGGGCCGTGCCAATGGGGTCCTCCCCGGCTCCCGGGGGCGCCCCGTCCGCCGCCTAGCCTTTCGGGAAACGTGGAGGACCGGGAGGTGGCCCGGGGAGCGCCCCGCTGACGTCAGCTTTGGTGGGCTCTGGAGCTTCCGGCTAGGCGGCGGCCCTTGGGGATGTTGTAGGTGGACGGTCGGTCATGCCGGGTGGCGAGTGCATTGTCTCTCCACCCCGGGTTTTGTGCCGATCGGGAACTCTCCCTGTCGTGGCCCCGCGTGGTGGCGCACGCGCTTTCGTGGAAAAGCGCAAAAGCAGGTGGATCTGAGTTCGATGCCGGCCTGATCTACAGAGCGAGTTTCTGCACAGCCGGGGCTAAGCACAGAAACCCTGACTCGAAAAACCAAAAATAATATAATAATAGTGATAATAATAATATCATAGTGTTAAATAAATTAAAACTGTACCTTAACCAAAACAACAAGAAAACTGCCTTTATTGTCAGTTTCCTGTGATGGGGACTAGGGCATTTCCGTTTGGAATTGGAAAACCTACAAGTTGGGGGCCACTACCGTTCGGGGCTCAGTTTATTAATCTGTAAAGAGGCTCTTTGTAGATGGACGCACACTAACCTTTTAAATCCATGAGGCTAGGTCCGTCGCGGCCTCCCTCAGTCTTACACACCAATCCCGCTTTTACTTCTCAGCGGTTCCTTGGGTTTTTGAGACAATCTCATTGTATCCCTGACTGGCTTAGAACTTGGCGGCTGTAGTCCAGGCTGGCCTCAATTTAAGGCAATCCTCCTGCTTCAGTCTCTTGAGTACTGACTGGGATTACAGGCATGTGCCACCTCACTTGGTTTTTGGTGGTCCTCGGAGTGGGTTTTTGTTTCTTGATGTCTGTCATGGGTGTTTATGTGAGACTCCGTTAGACAACTCTTCTAGTGATAGGCTTGCCTGATTCTTCAGGTTACATGACGAAAAGCATGGCTTATGAATTAGACTTGTCTAGTTTGAGTCACAACAGAGGTTCATTTGTCAACTTACAACAATTTCTCACTCCTGTGATACGTGAGCTCAGAGATGGCCATGGCTTTGTGCTCCATGAGTCTTTCATTCTAGGGTATTTTAAAGAAAAGCCAATGGGCAGTGGTGGTGCAGGCCTTTAATCTCAGCGCTCAGCAAGAAGCAGAAGCAGGTGGATCTCTCTGAGTTCGAGGTCAGCCTGGTCTACAAAGTGAGTTCCAGGATAGCCAGGGCGGTTAACACAGAGAAACCCTGTCTCCAAAAACAAAATAAAAAACAACAACAACAACACACACACACACACACACACACACACACACACACACACACACACAAAAAGAGCCGGGCGGTGGTGGCGCACGCCTTTAATCCCAGCACTCGGGAGGCAGAGCCAGGTGGATCTCTGTGAGTTCAAGGCCAGCCTGGGCTACCAAGTGAGTCCCAGGAAAGGCGCAAAGCTACACAGAGAAACCCTGTCTCGAAAAAACAAAAAACAAAAAACAAAAAAACCAACACAAAATTAAAAAAAAAAAAAAGAAAAAGAAAGAAAGAAAAGCCTGTTGGCAACCGGAGAAATAACTCAGCGCTTCAGAGTACTAGCTGCTCTTCAGATATACTGGTTTCTGTTCCCAGTGCCCATCTGGTGGTTCACAAGTGTCTCCTACTCCAGGTCCTGGAGAATTTGACACTCATTCTCACTTCCAGGGACACTAAGCACAAAAGTAGTGCACATACAAACCTCAAGTCAAAACATATGCATACGTAAGGTAAAATGCATATAAAATAATAAAATACATGCTTAGAACAGCAAGGCCTTTTGGGCTGGAGAAATTGTTGTGGGGTATTCACTGCTTGGACAAGGGTTCAAGCCAATAGAAACAAAGGCTGACAACTATACTGGATGTTCAGAATCCCAGTATAGCCCCGAGCCTTCCTCAGTGTGAGCTTTTAAGCACAAAAACCATGTTCCAGGTTCACATACTTCAGTTAACAAGAACGGTTAGCCAGAAGCAGAACTACAGAAGCCCAAAAGCAAGTTAGTTCGTTTTGAGATGTTTTTCCCCTAAACTATGGACTTTGATGGATTAGGTCTTTGTTTTAGTTTTGGCAGGTGGTGCTGTCCATGTGCTGAGTTTTACAGCCTGAACAGTACATCCATCATGGAGTCAGTTGTGCTAAGGTCTGGGGCCCTGTTACAAAATGGTTCAGCTTTTTAAGAGTGAGCAGGGCTCTTGTCGAGGACTATAAGGAAGTTTAGCAGCTCACAACTGAGAGGACTGAGCAGACGCCATAATAGGCTGCTGGGTCTTCTCTCAGAGATCAGGCCTTGGTCCCTGCTTTATGGAATGGAGCAGGCAGTTTCTGATGAAGAGCCACAAACAAAGGGCAATTAATCACTGGTGCCCCAGACAACAGGGACAAGGGAGATAGGACCCACCAAACCTGGGCCACTGAGCCAGCCCTACAGTCAGTATGTGCTAGACCAGCCAGTCCTACAGTCAGCATGTGCTAGGCCAGCCAGCCTTCACAGTCAGTATGTATGTGCTAGGCCAGCCAGCCCCCACAGCAGCTCAAGGACAGAGCCAGGGACTTTTCCAGCCTGCTTCAAAATGGAAAACTGTACCCTGACCAGCCTTTAACTAGCCCTGGCCAATTAGAACGTACTGATATGATTGTAACGTGCTTGAGCCAATCATATCTAAAGTGACCTAACTACATTAGGACCTCCTCTTGGCTATGCTTAAAAGGAGCTCACATGTCTCTCTCAGGGTCTTCACCATCTTGTCTTTGTGTGGGATAGATGGCTCCAGCATGCTGGAATAATAAATGCTCTTGTTGATTGCATATGTGGATGGTGGTCTTTTGTGGGATGGTGGTCTTTTGTGGGACTTTTCCAGGACCCTAACAACAACCACCTCTAGCTCCAAACTTCTGGATCCCACAGGCAACTGTGCTCACATGCACATACCTCATATGCTTGTAATTAAAAATAAAAAAAAAATCAGTTTTCAAAAAGGCTGGGTATGGTGGCACACACTTTTAATCTTAGTACTAGGGAGGCAGGGGCAGGGGATCTCTGTGACTTTGAGGCCAAGCTGCTCTATATATCGAATTCCTGCTTCTATGTAGCCAGGATTACATAGAGGGACCTTGTCTCAAAAAGGGGGTGGGGGGGTTAATAAATTTTGAATTTATTTAAAATTAAAAACTTTTCTGTATGCTTACTAAAGAAAGGACAAAGCATAGATGTTGGTTGGTCTTTGGTCTTTTGGGGGGCCCGCCACCCAGCTCCCAAATAAAGCACACACGGAGGCTTATTTTTAATTGTAAATGCCCGACCTTAGCTTGGCTTGTTTCTTGCCAGCTTTACTTAAATTATTCTGTCTAGCTTTTGCCTTTATGTTTTTACCTTTCTCTGTTTCTGTATGCCTTTCATTATTTCTTACTCCGTGGCTTGCTGTGTAGCTGGGTGGCTGGCCCCTTGGGTCCTCCTCCTTCTCTGGACCCTTCCTTCTCTCCTCCCAGATTTCTCCTTCTATTAATTCTCTCTGACAGCCCCACCTATTCTTTCTCCTGCCTTGCTATTGGCCATTCAGTTCTTTATTAGACCATTAGGTGTTTAGACAGACACAATAATACAGCTTCACAGAGTTAACCAAATGCAACATAAACAAAAGTAACACACCTTAAAATAATATTCCCCAACACATAGACTGGAAGAAGATATTTGCAGAGTGTATGGGATAAAAGGCTCGTATACAAAATAAAGAACATTTCCACACTTTTGAAGAAACATTCCGATAAACAGATGGGTAAGTTGAGCTGGAGAATTGGTTTAGCAGTTAAAAGCACACATTGAGAGCTAGAGAGATGGCTCAGTGGTTAAGAGCACTTACTGCTCTTCTAGAGGACCCAGGTTCAATTCCCAGCACCCACATGACAGCTCACAACTGTCTGTAACTCCAAGATCTGACACCCTCACACAAACATACATGCAGGCAAAACACCAATGCACATAAAATAAAAATAAATAAGTTATTTTTTAAAAAAAACACATGTTGTTCTTGCAGAGGATTGGGATTTGGTTCCCAGCATACAGATGGTTCCCAGTCATCGGTAACTCCAGTTCCAGAGTTCAACACCCTTTTCTGACCTCTGAGTGCACAGGCATGCACATGGTGCATATATATATATACAGGCAAAACACTCATATGCATAAAATTAAATAAATCTAAAAAAAATATGGGCAAGAGATTTGAACAGATAATTCACCGAAGGAAACATAAGTATATGAAAGTCTATGATCCAGAGCAGGGGATGGGGGCACATGCTTATAATCTTAGCAGTTGAGAGGCTGAGGCAGGAGGATCACTGTAAGTTCAAGGCCAGCTTGAGCTATTATGATGCATTTTGCTTTGTCTGTGTGTTGTATACATGTGTTTGTTTGGGTGTGCTTGTCCCCATGTGGATGTGTGTGGAAGTCAAGAGACTGACCTCAAGTAACTTCTCAGTTGCTCTGTGTCTTATGTTTATTTACACTGTCTTAGTTAGGATTTTATTACTGTGAAGAGACACCATGACCACGGCAACTCCTATGAGGAAACATTCAATTGGAGCTGGCTTACAGTTTAGAGGTTTAATCCATTATCATCTTGGTGGGAAGCTTGGCGGCGCGCAGGCAGACATGGTGCTGGAGAGGTAGCTGAGAGTTCTACATCTGGATTGGCAGGCAGCAGGAAGAGAATGAAACTTCAAAACCCACGCCCAGAGACACACCTCTTCCAACAAGGCCACATCTCCTAATGGTGACACTCCCTATGGGCCAAGCATTTAATCACAGGAGTCTTTGGGGGCCATTCAAAACTGCACACTTCCTTTACCTATTTGTTTTTGAGACTGGAATCTGGAGGTCACCGACTAGTCTCGGCTATAATCCCAGCTCTAGTGAAGCCGAGACAAGCAGATCTCTTGGGTTTACCGGCCAGCTATCCCATCCTCCTTTGGGAACTCCAGGTCAATGAGAGACCCAGTCTAGATAAGAAAGGAAAGGAAAAGGAGAGGAATGGACAGTGCCTGAGGTGTGATGCCCCTGAAGTCATCCTCTGACCTCTACATTGCACATGTGCACACACATGAACACACACACAAAACAACTTGGGCATAATGTTGATTACTTCAGTTGCGGGAATGATTTTAGGAACGTCCACATGGCAAACCACATAAAATTGTGCATACTTTGTGAGATTATCATGTCAAATATACTACCATGAAGTTAAAACTGAAAAAAAGAAAAAAGAAAAAATAATTTTTTTTTCCCTACTGAATCGACTAGCCAATCTGAGCACAGCAAACATGGCTCTGGCAGACCCTGCCCTTCCCCCATCCCCTCTGCCTTGCTAAAAACCAATAGATTACATTCCTAAACCGATAGATTACATTCCTAAAGCTAGCCACCAAGGTCTATTCCCTTATTTGGACACTTCCTTCTCCTGAGGCTACTACCAAGGTCCAGCTGTCAAAGTATTGATGTCCAGCATCAAAGCCCCCTTTGGCTCACCTAATTAACATGCCCAATCAAAACAAACCAGCTCATCCTAGCACTGGGTTTCCCCTTTTACCTTTATAAACTTCCATTTGCCTATTGAGAGGCAGCCCTTTGTAGTCAGTCAGTCTGTGTTGCCCTTCTCCCTCCCCCACAAATATCCCTCTGCCATCTCCTCTGCCATCTTTCTTCCTCACCGTCTGTCTCCTGTCTTTGTTTCTTATTCTCTGCCTTCTGTCCCTCCTCGTCAGAGAAACCTTCGTGGTGCTGAGAACTTGATCTTGGGGTGTCCTGATCCAGTACAGGACCTTAAAACTACCACACAAAGTGTGTGTGTGTGTGTGTGTGAAGAGAACAATTCATAAAGTTGGCTCTCTGCTTAAACCATGTAGGGCCCTAGGAGCAAAATGGGGTCAGGTTTAGCAACAAACCTCCTCACCCGTTCAGCCATTTTCAGGCCCAAAGTTGTAAAAATGTTCTCAAGCTTGATGTTACACAATGCAACCTTAATACTTCAGAATTAATTCTTGAAATGTGCTTAACAAAAGATGAATCCACAATCAAAGCACGATCTTTAAAAACACTCACAGATTAAGATAGATTGGCTGTCTCTTTTCGGTAACACCGAGTCTCAAAGGCACGGTGCTTGGGCGTGGCTCTCCGTAAATTACCAAAGACCCTCAGGATCCTGGAGAATAAACCTTTGAGCCTCTTTCTAGAGCAGTGGTTCTCAGACTTCCTAATGCTATGACCCTTTAATATAATTCCTCAGGTTATGTTGTAGTTGAGTGGCTACAGCCGTTGAGCAGGCCGGTGCAGATGCCTGAGAATGCTAACAATGATCTCCAAAAAACCAAAAAGTAAAATAAATAAAATAATTGCATTTGCTACTTCTGATCTGTAATTGTGCTACAGCTATGAACTGTAATGTAAGCATCTGATATGTCAGATATGGCACCCTTAGGTGGGCCCGAAGGGGTCTCGACCCACAAGTTGAGAAACGCTGTCCTAGAGCGTGACCTCAGTCAGGTAGGAGCACCTAAGAGTTGCGCTGCGAAACCCCGCCTCCTCCTAACCACGGGAGGGGGGGGGTCGTGCCGTTTCCTTTGTGTGAAAGGAGAAACGATTCCGTAAACATCACAATGGCCAGGGACGGCAAACGACAGGATGGGGACAGTGACCAGGAGCCGGCTGGCTAAGGAGTGAGTGGAAATAGTCAAGACAAAGCAAAAACCGAAAAAACGTAACCTAACACCTCACTTCCGCCAGGAACACACGAGTGCGCCTGCGCGCGCCTTGCCCTGGCTTTCCGCTCCGGCGCGGCGCCGGTCCCCTGCACGTTGGGTCCGGCCCCCTGGCGGTCAGCTCCGGGTCGTCCTGCGCTCGTGCATTCCCCGGTACCGTCATCCGCTCGCGGGGTCGGGGGCAGGAGCGAGGGGCTGCAGCTGCTCCCCGAGAGGCTCAAGGGGCGAGGAACCACCGGGCCCACCTCCCACCTGCCCGGTTGTCGCCGGCTGTGCCGCTCGCTGGTCACCGCGGAGGAAGTTGCGCGTGTACCCCAGGGCAGCATTGCACCTCGAGTGCCTCAGCTGTCGGGCAGTCTAAAAGCCACCCACCCCTCTAACGCCGTGCCCTTTCCTTCCCTGCCAGCTCTCCACCATGCCCGGGGGCGTGCCCTGGTCCGCCTACTTGAAAATGCTGTCCTCCAGCCTCCTGGCCATGTGCGTCGGGGCCCAGATGGTGCACTGGTACTACCAGCCTGACCTGGTGAGTGCTGCGGGGCTCGTGCCCATCCTCGCAGCTACACCCCAGCATTCTGTCTGTCCGTTTGCTCAGTCCCTCTTGACATTTAGAGCCTGGTCTACAGAGTGAGTTCCAGGACAGCTGGGGCTACAAAGAGAATCCCTGTCGGAGGGGCGGGGGGACACATAGTGAAGTGCCAAGAAACTTAATGGAGACACAAAGTGGCAAGAACTTTCCACGGAAATGCAGCTTTTTTTTTTTTTAAAGATGTATTTATTTATTATGTATACAGAAGAGGGCGCCAGATCTCATTACAGGTGGTTGTGAGCCACCATGTGGTTGCTGGGAATTGAACTCAGGACCTCTGGAAGAGCAGTCAGTGCTCTTAACCTCTGAGCCATCTCTCCAGCCCGGAAATGCGGCTTTGTGTCTGTCTTTTCCCGGCATACTTACCAGCAGCTCTATACCAAGGAAACAATGCCTAGAATTTGATCCTGTGAGGTTGACTTGATTCATCTCATTGCTATTGGAGATGTACAGGGCTTGTTACCAGCAGCTACCTGTACTTTGGGAGAAAGCAACACAAAACCAGTCTCAAAAATGGGCATACCAACGGTCCTAGGCCACCTCAGTCTGGCTGGGTGGTAGCATTGGCAGCAGGCATCTTTACTGATAGACTTACAGGCCAAGGTGGCTGCCTGCTATCAGATGCTGGACGTGTTCCTAGTATTTAAGGAATTTATGTCCTGTGCCTACCTAGTCTTTTGGAATTATTCCAGCCACCACTGTTACAGTAACTAAAAGGTTTAGGGAAAGAGCACAGAAGAGACCATGGTGGCTGCCCAGGGTTGGCACACAATGCCGACTTAGGGAGAACTGTTAAGGATGCTATTTCAGTTGTCCAGCATGCCTCATAAGGACAGCAGAAGCGACAGCTGTGTTCTTTTAGTTATTTAGACTGAAGACCCGGAGTCAACCTGTTCCTCTCACTGCATGCCTCAACAGATCCCATTGGGATCTGTTGTGAATCTGCAAGATACATCCACATCCTGCCCACTTCTCCAGCCACTGTTGTACCTACCCTGTTCAGGCCACCATCAGTTAGCTCCTTTCTCAGTTAAGACAGTGGCTTCCTGACTGTCTTCTGCCCTCCACTCTTGCTTTTCCTGGTCTCTTCTCAACAGCTTCCATCACGTCTTTTTACCCTTGACTCAGCTCACACTATAAAACTGCAGTTGCGTTGAGACCCAGTCTAGAATTCCTCAGTGTTATGTTCCAGCAATTCCCATTCTAGGTTCCTACCCAACACCAAGACATACGTCATCATACTAATTTGTTTGACCTTGTACATGTTCATAGGTGGGAACAATGCAGACATCTGATGAATACCTGTATAAAACATAGTACCATCTATATAGGGGAATATCATTCAGTGATCCTACATTAATGAACCTTGAAAACCTGCTAAGTGAAATGATCGAGTCACAAAAGACTACATGATACATGATGGGCAAATATATGTGGACAAAAGTGGGAATCATATGGGAACAAGATAGGAGTTTATTTGGGGGCAGTGAAAAGATTCCAAAATTTTATTGTGATAGACTCATAGTTTTGATTATACCATACTGTGTATGGGAATCAAACTCAGCCATCCACATGCTGCACATCCCATGCATTTCTTTCTGCCTTCCTCAAAGGCAGAATTGTACATGTTTGCTCATTGCTTTATGCATGTCACGTGATGGTCACTTCATATCTTTTGAATACAATAACCACCATTAGTTATCTTCTGGGCCTGGTGCATGGTAGAGAGCCGGCAAACAGTGCAGGAATGAATTTCCAAGTGTTGAAATTCTCATTGAAATTGTGAGTCAATTGGATTTATCCCTGTGGACTTACGAGATCTAGATGATTTAACTGTAAATATACAGACAGCAAGAAATTTAAATCAACCAGGGGTCCTCATAATGGTGATGGTGTTGAGTAGCATGCACGAGGCTTTTTGTTCTTTCTCATGCTTTTTAGATCTCATTGACCTGTTGTCTCAGATGTGGTAGCAACTGTTTTTTGGCTTGTTTTTGTTGTTGTAGACAATACCTGAAATTCCACCAAAGCCTGGAGAACTCAAAACGGAGCTTTTGGGACTGAAAGAGAGACACCACAAACCTCAAGTTTCACAGCAGTAGAAACTTCAAAATACAACTCTGCCAAGAATTCTGTGAATAATATTTTACATATATATTTTTACATATATTGGGTAAAACGACTTCTTAAAACGTCTAATCCAAAGACAAATGCTGGTTGGTAGGAGCTGATAAAGTTGACTTGTATTATGATTCGGTTAGAATTTTTTAAAGTCTCACTATGCATCCTTGGCTTACCGGGAGCTCACTGTGGAGATCAGACTGGCCTCTGTAACGGGGTCTTGCTGTGTAGGCCAGGCTCACCTCAAACTCAAGACAGCCCTGCTCCGCCTCCCAAATGGTGGAGTCACAGGTATAAACGACCACACACTTGGTCCAGTGCCTCTTAAGCGCCGCTTCAGCTTCTTGCATTTGACTGGGAAGATGTTTCTCTTCAGTATCACACGAGACTGAGTATTTGCAATGTCTCCTGCCATTATGATACTTACTTCTCTGAAAGAGCTTGATTTTAATGTTGTTATAAATTACATACAATAAGTCAGTGATAATGCTTAGAGTCTAAACATTGAGAAGTAATATTTGCACCAAACTGTATAAAATATTTCAAGTTTGAAGTTCTTTTGGAATTGTGTGCCTAATGGAATTGCAGCATTAGCAACTTAGCTTGTCAAGGTGCTTTCATCCCCCAAATTCGAGAAAGCAAATTAAAATGGGCATTTCTTCGTAAAAATGGCATAAAAACTTAAATGAATATGCTGAGTTGAAATGCGTCCCTAAAAAATGTTGACCTCAACCCTCAGTACCTGCGACTGTAGGACGGGCCACAGGGTGGGCCTGGTGCACGGGACCAGTCTTAATGCCACAAGAGGAAAGGCAGGGAGGGCATTGTGTGGAGGTGGACTGGAGTGTCGGAACCGCAAGCCAGGAACACAAGTACTTTAGGAAAGGATTCCGCAGTCACAGAACAAGGCCCTGCTCACCCTGGACTCCACTTTGGTCCCTCAGAGAACTGTGACAGCACATCTCTTGCCACCTAGTTTCCTACATCAGCTGCAGGAAGTGAACTTGTTTCAAGATTTTGCCCCTTCTGTAAATGTAGAATAAAAAGTAATTTATACAATGGGCCTGTTTTTTAAAGACTTTTATGTATGAATGCACTGACTGTATTTTTGTCTGTGTGCCGTGTGCGTGTGCATGCCTAGTTCCCTCAGAAGCCAGGAAAAGGGCATCAGATAGCCTGAACTTTGCGAGAGGTCATGTGGGTACTGAGGACTGAACCTGGGTCCTCTGGAAGAGTAGCCATACTCTTAACTGTTGACTCTCTCTCCAGCCCCTTAAGGTTAATTTACACAAGTTGTATGAATGTGTGGACACGTGTGCATTGCCATGGAGGGCAGGTGTCAGATTGCCTAGAATATGAGTTATAGACAGTTTTGAGCCATCAGGTGGGCTCTGGGAACTCAACATAGGTCTTCTGTAAGCAACAAGTTGCCTGCAGTCATTTCTCCAGTCCCAGACGACATCTTTTAAGCCCACCCTAATGAACAGACTGTGGCTCTGAAGCTGAGTTTTTTCTGTTTGATACAGGGTCTCACTATGTAACCTTGCTGGTCCTAGTAGATTAGGCTGACCTTGAATTCAAGATCTGCCCGCCTTTGCAGGCAAAGCAAAACACTCATGCACATCAATTTTTTAATTTTTGACAGGGTCTATTTCTTCCTGGCACTGGCTAAGTCTTGCTGGCTTTGAACTCAAGAGATAGATACTCCTGTCTCCCAAGTGCACCACCATGCTCAGCTAACATAAAATTACCATGGTATGCATACCTTTAATCCTAGCACTCTGGAGGCAAGTGGAGTTCTAGGCCAGCTGGAATTACATAGCTGTGAGAGCATGTTTCAAAACAGAAACCACTGGCAAGTTACTTCTAATTACCCCATGGCCCTCACTGTGTCTTACTGAGTGCCCACTTGACCCCCACCACCCAGTTAATGGCCTCCCCTAAGTTTCCAGTCAGCTTCCTCTAGCCTGTGAGGACTGCTCAGTCTAAGGTTTTTATGACCTCTAAAGAATGACATTCAGTGTCCCCCTCCTGTGTGTACTATAGAAGGTTGCCACCAAGTCTAGCCCACATTCAAAGTTTATATTCTGATCCTGGAAGGGGAGTTATTTGCATGTGTATCAACTTGTTTAGTAAGAAAGATGACCTGAAAAGCAAACCACCCGACCTGAACAAACCAGCTCTTCTTTTTCTAAAGAACCTAACAGGCAGGGAGAAGAAAAAAGTTATCCTGCTGTGTTAGGAAAACAGTCGGCGGGTATTTGGGACCTTTTTTATTTTTATACACATGACAAGATTTTACACCAAGAGTCAGTTAAATAGTACAAATTTACATTCATGAGGAATGTTAAAAAAAACCAAAACAAAACAAACTCAACTAAAAAAAACCCACTTCTTCCTGTGACCCATAATCCCAACATTTTACAGTGCAGGGGAGGTGGTGGCTTGGGGGAGCATCCAAAACAAGTCTCTCCGAAAAGAAAGGACTTTAAAATTTCACATTCCCTCTCCACACAGGATCCGTGGTGAGAAGATAATTTACAATTCATCCTTTTCTGCTGTAGATTCCTGTGAAAACAAACGTCAGAAGACACTTACAATCCAGCCACTAACCCTGCCTTATGGAAAAGCTCACATTTAAACTGTTCTGTTATTCTGTTTGTAGTTGCTTATTGGCAAAATAATTCAGAACCCACCAAGATCAATGCCTACATCTAAATAATGAAAACTTTAAAAATGAGGCAGCAGCACAGGAGTACACAGAAAGACCCGATCTCAACATCCCGCTCCATCCCGAGTGTTTGCACACAGTGAGCAGCACGGGGGTGGGGTGGGGTATCAAATCTGCTTAAAAAGATCTTGTGAATGCTGGATAAAATAAAGGAATGAAACATTTCCTCCAGCTTCTGAGCTTGGTGTCTGATGCCCACTTCTCTGGATTTACTCCTGTGTGACTAGCCTCACGCAGCCCCATCTGGGAAGAACTCAGTCGGCCCACTCTCCCTCAGACCTTTGCTGTTTCTTCCTCCTCCTCCTCCTCTTCTTCTGTGCCTGCATCCACCTCTTCCTCTTCGTCTTGCTCCGTGTCTTCTGCTGTGTCTTCTGGCTCTTCTTCCGGCTCTTCTTCTACCTAAAGGTGACATCCACGACCCTGGTAAATGCCTTCCGTCTATTTTCATTTTGCTCTCAAAATGTTTAAGATGCTAATGGGTGTTTTAATAAGAACTGTAGTAAAGCCGGGAAACTATCAGAAAGGAAGACAGGGATTTCTCCTTCATTTTATAGGTCACTCTAGGGGTTCAGACATGGAACAAGTTACTTCTAAGAGTAAAAACTAAACAAACTTCTAAAGCAGTATCACTTAATTGGGAGACAATTGTTCCTAACACTTGTGGAAGAGCCCAGGGTACAAACCTGTGCTTCAGGGTCAATGTTTAAACTGAGGCGAAGCATTCTTTCTATTCTGTCTCCGTATGCCTTGGTGTCTGGTAGAAGATACCCTGACCGGAGTGTTGCTGTTTCAAACAAAACGACAGCAAGATCCAGGACAGTCTTGTCCTCTTCATCCTCCTGATAGAAGGCACATTTGACTAATATTAGCATACAAGTTACAGAGCGTCCAGTTTAAACAGACAGGAGAGCAGCCATAGCTTCACTCACCTTAACCCGCCGAAGCATGTCTCTGATCAGCGGATGTCTGGGATTAATTTCAAATGTTTTCTTCTGACTGGCATAGTAACTGTGGAGGGACAAAATGAGCATCAGTTAAGATGCCAATTTTAGGGTCCACATGCCTAGCTTTAATTAGAGAAAAAAATTATTGCTTCCTTTAACAGGAGAGTGGCCATGGTAAGGTTAAAAAAAAAGAAATAAAAGGAACTATTTAATGATGACTCCCAAGTTCTTCTGGGTTAATTAACTGGTTTAATGTCTTGTTCATCCCCTAATACCTTAACTGAGTCATACAGTGATGGGTGCTGCTTAAGTTCATCATCTCCATGATTCCTTTTCCAGTGTGGGTCCCTAAACTCACTTTTTTACTTAACACCAATTAAAACTTTGCAGTGTGTTCTGTACATTCTCATGCTCATTAGTATTTTACTTCAACTTTTTCTATAAATCCAAGTCCAGAGGGTTTATCTCACATCTGCTTAGGGTATAACTTGATTACTCTGATGGTCACAAAGACAAGAGCCACCATAGTGTAAACGCAGCGAGTGCTGAATGGACAGTAGCTTTTCTGACACTGACAGCTATGTTTTAAACATTTTATTTTATTTTTCTTTTTTTTTAAATGTTCGCGTTCTTTTATTTTTCTTTATTTATTTTATGTATATTATATGGTGCTCTCTATCTGCATATAGATCTGCAGACCAGAAGAGGGCCTCAGATCCCATTACAGATGGCTGTGAGCCTCCATGTGGCTGCCGTGAATTGAACTCAGGACCTCTCTGGAAGAGCTGCCAGCGCCCTTCCCCGCTGAGCCACCTCCCCAGCTCCTTAAACATTTTATTATAACGTAGGATGAAAGATACAGCAGCATTTTTTACTTAGAACTCAGAGAGCCTAGCATAGTGGATCTCTGTAAATTCCAGGCCAGTTTGGTCTACAAAGTGAGTTCCAGGACAACCAGGGCTGTCACAGAGAAACCTTGTCTCAAAAACCAGACCAAAAAACACTGGTGAGTTATGATGTAATGTGGACATCCCCCTCCCCCCCCCCCCCCCCCAAACACACACACAGGGTTTCTCTGTATAGCTGTGCTGGTGCCTTGGTGGGACATCCCAGTTACTTACTTTGTGGAGATGTCCTTGCCCGTCTGGTATGCCTGTGCCTTCATAATCCTCTCCATGTTGCCAGACCATCCATACTGGCTGGCCACAAGAGCACAGGGAGACTCTGTGAGACGCTGCGATACCACGGCCTTTTCAATCTTAGGATGGGAAACATCAGACACAAGTGAGTCTCAGCAGGTAAGCAATGCAGTCACCCCTCAGATGACTGACAGAGGCATTCAGATTCAGGGTCCTTCAAGGGACACTCATTTCAACTTAAACCTGTAAAAACTTAGTACACACTCAGTAAAATCAGTATTAGAACAACAGGAAATGTCTGTAAGGTGCAAACTCACTCTACCCCGTATTAAACCCAGGGTCTAAAGCACAGCAGATAAAGGTGTCCCTGAGCTGCACCTCCAGTTTCCTGTTGAGTCTTGAGTGCCTGAGGCTACAGGTACCACTCTCTACAACTGCTCATGGTTACAAAGAAACCAGGTGTAGATCAGTTTGAGCTAATTCTTAGGTGTGGACACTAAGGTCTGCCCACCACAAAGTACCTTGTCCTTAAGGGCCTTGTCCTTCATCCAGGTGAGCAGAGGTTCAAATTCCTTCTCTGTGGCTTCCCGGTTTTCCTTAGTCTTCTCGCTCTCATCAAACTTCACTCCTTCTTTGGCAACGTTCTGGAACCTCTTCCCATCAAACTCGGGAAGGGCCTGAATGCAGTATTCATCCACGGGCTCTGTGAGGTAAATAACCTCATAGCCCTTTTTCAGCAGTCTCTCAACAAACGGAGAAGATTCAGCCTATAAAATTAAAGGAAGTGTGTTTCGTCAAGTTCTGCCTTGGTGTATCAGCTGTGTCTCCACAGCATTAACAACCCCGTGTGAAAGAAGGACCTGGGGGTAAGTGTCCTCTAGTGGCGGCCAACTACTCCGGTGACAATTAACTCCTTTCCTCTCAAGCACTGGCTACCCACAGCTAGCTGCTTTTCCTCTCACCTCTTTCCTGCTTGATCCAGCCATGAAGTAGATCTTGTCCTGTTTTTCCTTCATTCTTTCCACATACTGATCTAGACTAGTGATGTCAGTTGCGTGGTGAGAAGACTGGAACCTCAGGAGCTTCGCAAGCCGGGTGCGGTTTGAGTGGTCTTCAATCACGCCAAGCTTGATGTTGGTGCCGAACTCCTTCCAGAAAGTATCGTTGTACTTCTCATCGGCAATCTTCTTGATCATGTCCAGAGTTTTCCGGACAAGCTTCTTCCTTATCACCTAAAGAAAACGGAAATCTGGCTAGGAAAGTGCGCCTCAAACCTTGGCAAGTGTAAGAGACCAGAACAGCCACTGGAACAGGAGAATGGCCACACTACTGCCACTGATCAAGGGACAGGAAATGACTGGGTACTCTTTCACACTGAGTTAGAATTAACGACAAGTGTTTTTAATGTTAGTATTCTAGAACTTTAGTATTTTGACAAAATGACTAATATTTTCAAATGCTTAAAAACCAAACCAAACCCACCTCGTCTTCTAATTACCGTGACACTGGTGGGAGCAGGCTTACTGTGGTCACACACACACACAAGTGACCATGTGATAACACACTTGTCTGTGGACCACAGAGTAGGTGTGTGTTGGGGCAATGTGTCAGCTCGGAGACCCAACAGTCCAGAGTGAAAGAAGTTCCCTTTTTGAGACGGGATCTCATGTTAAGGTAGGGTGGCTTCAAACTGCTAATAAACCCTGGCATGACTAGCAGGACCTCATGACCTTCCCACTGTTATGCCTGACAGAAGTTCTTTTGGACAAAGACCAGCTCAAGCACAAAATCTAGCTGCCCTCCTCACAGAACATCCTCGCACTCCAACTAAAGGGCAAGGAACCCAACTACAAGTCCTCACCTTGAGGAGTTTATGTTGTTGAAGAGTCTCACGGGAAACATTGAGAGGGAGATCATCTGAATCCACCTGCAGATAGCAAATGTCCACTGAGCAATAAAATTAACTCCATACCAAAAAACCCAGCACTGCTCGACTCCCACCCACTCCAATGCCCATGCACCCCATTCTTCAGATACTTACAACACCTTTGACAAAGTTAAGGTACTTGGGCATCATATCATGGAAGTCATCTGTGATGAACACGCGGCGTACATACAGCTGATGGGAACCAAACAGAGTCAGTCACCTTTGAAATCATACTTTTCAATTTTAAACTTAGTTTACAATACTTAAAAACCCACCTACCTTAATATAATCGCTCTTTTTGGATCCATATTCATCAAACAGACCACGAGGAGCAGATGTGGGCACAAATAAAATTGATTTGAAGGTGACTTCCCCTTCTGCAGTAAAGTGGATATAAGCCATGGGGTCATCACTTTCCTGTGGAAAGTACTTGGGTTATTCACATCACAGGGAAAAGCAGTACAAAGGCTTAGCACTTCATCACACCCACAAGCATTTCACAGAGATGGCCCCTCACCAAATCAAAACAGAAAGGTGGTCCCAAGAGCAAGGCCGGATTCTGACTGGGTAAGGTTTTGGATGACTGCTGATAACCCCACTATCTGTTAATCCAAGAGGGTCATGACATGACAGCAAGCAGACACTAACTTTCATGCCATGCCAAGTCCTTCAGCACAGCTGATCTGTACAAGACCTTGTTCAGGAAACAGTAACTAGAAGCAATCTTAAGTCTAGTTTTACATTCTTAGGAGTCAAAATGATGGATCAGTAAAAGAAAAAGAAAAACAAAAATCCCCGAGAAACAGCTTCAGTAGTATCTTAAATACACGGCAATGTCTGATGTTGTGTGCGAACTCTTTCAAGATCACATTAAAAGCCACTCACTAACTTACGTCCTGTTTTATGCTGGAAACCAACGCTGACGTAAGTGGCTCTTAATGTCTCTATAACATGTTTCTCAGTCATCCTGTGAGACCCGTGGATGACTCGTCTCATATATACATGCATTATTAAAATGACAGTTTACTTCTAAGTGTTTAGAACAACTCTTGGATCTCTACTGCTTCATTAACAAACATATTGTGTGTGATTACTCTTAAGACGACTCCTAACCAGAAACCAACCTCCAAGGTTCTTGTGAAATTTGAATATAATTGTTGCCCTTGCAAAAACTGTCTTGCAAGAGACACAACATGGTTGTTATAAAATTTTTTGTATAATCTTATTGGGAAAAATGGGGATGAACAATCTTTATAGTCACATTTCATATTTTTGTTGTTGTTTTCGTTTTTCGAGACAGGGTTTCTCTGTGTAGCTTAGGAGCCTGTCCTGGAACTCACTCTGTAGCCCAGGCTGGCCTCGAACTCACAGGATCCGCCTGCCTCTGCCTCCCGAGTGCTGGGATTAAAGGCGTGCGCCACCACCACCCAGCCACATTACCACCACCCAGCCACATTATCATATTTAAATTAACAAATATGCTGATGATTTTGTACAACTCATTAATAACTTAAAAGGAAAGAACTCTTGACATAGAATTTACCTTTGAAAAGGATTTGTAGAAAGCTTTGTATTCATCCTCTTCTACTTCTTTGGATGGTCTCTGCCATATTGGTTTGATATCATTCATAAGTTCCCAATCCCAAACTGTTTTTTCAACCTAAAGTTAAGATATTTGGTAAGTTTCTTTTAGTCCTCAATGGTTAACCTACAAGTGATCATTATTTGCTATCTAATAGCGGTCCTACTAACAAGCATTTTTCAAAGCACAGGTCTCTTTTTTTTTTAAGAGGTAAGTTCCAGCTATGTGGCCCAGATTGGTCTCAAATCAAGAACCTCTTGCCCCTGCCTCTAAAGTGCTTGGATTACAGCAAAAAGCAAGTCTTTCACTTAGCATTTATAACCAGTACTTAACATGAAAAGGAAAGTAGCCAACATCATAAATTCAACAATCTTCAGCAACACTTCTACTCTCTCTGCTACCTAAATCAGTTAAGGAAATGTTTTGATAGTAGATCACAACATGCTAGAGAGAGGATACAGAAAGCTTCCAGGATTTTAAAATTCAGAATACAGAAGACACTTAACTAATACAAAAAGTCAGAAGGTTTTTACAGAGGATTGCTACTCAAAGCATTCCAGGATAAAACACAGCACATAAACAAAGGCCATGTTTTTAATAGTAGAACCACCTGGAAAACGAGAAACTTGTAAAAATGAAGCCTCATGAAGTTCTAGGCCTGGAGAGACGTTGGCTCAGTGGTGACATTGACTGGAGGCTGGATTCCCAGTGTCCACACAGGAGCTCACAACCTCTCTAATGCCAGTTCCAGAGGCCCCAACACCCTCTTCTGGCCTCCATGGGTACCACACACACAATGGTGCATAAATATACATGCAAGCAAACCACCCACACACTCAAAAACAATTTTGTTCAAGACTGAAGCTTCATAAGCCTGCATGGCGGTTGGAAGCTGCTCTCCCCCAGACGCTAACATCAAATCTGAAGGGCCAGGCCTACTTTCTTGGTCTTCGGTTTCTTTTCTTCCTCCTCCTCCTCCACTGCAGCTTCATCGTCAGATTCTTCCTTCTCTTCTTTAGCTGCTTCGTCTTCCTCCAGGGGCTCCTCGACGGTCTCGGTCTGTTGAGTAGAGTACAAGGACAGTTAAGCTTGCTGGTGTCATCCCCATGTCTATGGAGCAGCAACCACTGTCAAGTAAAAGGCCTCCAGTAGGAAGCACACAACACTCACCCCAGCTCAACACTCATGTCTACCAAGGTCATGCATGACATTTATCCAGACTCACCTTGCTACTCCACACGTAGATGGGGAAGTTGATGAACTGAGAATACTTCCTGACGAGATTTTTAATTGTGTCCAATTCAAGGTAATCAGACGCTTCTTCTTTTAAGACAAGACTGAAAAGAGAGAGAATGCGCCATTTAGACACAGCTTGCCCACACTGGTAATGACAGCCAGCAGTTCTGTATGACACCTGACACAGTAAGAACTGCCCTCCCCCATCAGAAGGCTGTGAGCTCAATATAACACACGGGGAAGGGAAAGGAGACTTCCCTGTATTCCCTCAGGTGGACAACAGTGTTTTCTAGGAAACAAAAGTCTGAGTACGCTGGGAATTTTCATTTCTCAGGGTGAGAAAGCAGTTAAACATCGTCACTTTCAGTTTTATACCGTCGTTCTAGAATCGAAGGATTAGGTATCCCTAAATAAAAACATGGTAGTACAGCGCTTGCTGGGCAAGCGTGAAGGCCGAGTCTGATCCCCAGCACCCATGTAGAGAGCGGGGCACAGTGGCTGCACTCATCATCCTGGAGCTGGCCACATCAAGCCTAGCCATTACCCAGACTAGCCTCATCAAGCCCCACTGCAACTGTGTCAAAACAGAAAAGGTGGGAGAGTTCCTGAGGCAGGAGACTTCAGGTTGTTCTCTGGCTTCCACCCACAAACATGTGTACAACCACACCCCACCGCCAAAACTGAGGGTGGGGAGCAGGGGTCCACAGCTCCAGTGTCTACCCTGAGTACTCGACAGACACATGTGACTGGTGGCCGCACTAAAATTGTAACCAAGAGGTGACCTAGAATATGGGAGGGCGCACAAGTTCTGTGCAGATACAACGCCATGTACAGAAGCCGCTCTTCATCCACTGGCTTTGGAGTCCGCAGGGCTCCTGGAGCCCACCCCAGGCAGACCGAGTGAGTCCCCTTTTACGGTGCTGCGGCGCTGTTGAGAAGGGAGTGTGTGTGCCGGCAACAGTCCTCCTCCTTCCCACACACGCGCACACTGAACCTTTATGTGTCGGGGGACTACGATGTGTGCCAGCGAGTCGGACTTTAAAAGCTGAGGAAGAATGCGGTAAAGCAAATCAACAGTGACCAGAAGGGATGCATCAACATTTCCCAGATGCAAACTTTCTGACCTTATCGCTTAGCTCTCACAGATCTCTCCTAAGGGTTAGAGCAGCTGATTTAGGGATGAGAACACTACAAAATGGATGTCTTTTTGTAGCGTTTCTGGACATTTTCAATTCTTCAGCTGGGCCATCCTGGGTTGCTTTTGGAGCCTTCAAACACACCCTGCTTCTTGTCTATAGAGTGTCTAAAGGTAACATCTGTATTCCAGGAAGTTTCTGATAATAACTCTTCCTGAAAATGCAGGAGCCGTTAGCATCCTTTCTTGCTTTTGACTCCGAAATTGTTTTTCATACTCTAAGGAGCCTGAGCCCTGTGAAAGCACGGGACTCCATCTATCCATTTCCCATTGTAACCCCAACCCCAACCCCAACCGCTACCAGACATTCACCTGATATGGGTGACCGGTGATGTAGGACTTGAGAAAAGGAAATCTTACTTAGGAAAGAAAGCAGCAGACCTGTTGTATAGTTTCATTTGCTTTACTAACCAACACTATGCTATTAAACTGTCCTAAAGTACACGCTAGTCAACTGTCAGGCTGAAAACAGTTATCACGAGTTATTACCCAGATAATCTTGCCAGTCTCTTCGTACATGAACATCTGGCACATTCTCTGATTATTTATTCTCTTCACCCCACATTACAAATCATGAGTATTTAAAAAAATAGAGAACCAAAACTATCAGCAACTGCAAGGGTGAGAAGTCCTTTACGCCTGAGAACACACCACCCCTTCCTTCTTCCCGTCTTTATCTAGGCTTCTCTGAACATCTCAACCTCCTTCTCTAATCTGGAAAACCCAGAGCTACCCCTCTAGGAGAGCTCACTTCCTATCTGTGCTCTCTGTACAACAGCAATCATAACACTTTGTACCTAGACCCCTGCACATCTCAAGTCTTCCTTCCAATGGGACAGCAATTTCTTCATGTCATGGGCAAGGAAGTCAGGCCCACAGTGAACCACATGCTCAGGACCTCGTTCTATTGGTGTGTGTCAGAAGCAGCAGTACTCACGTGATTGTCGTCCCCCGACCTAGTGTGTTTCCTCTGGGGTCAGCGATGACAGAGAACTCATTGGAGTCTGACTCCCAGATGTGCTGGGTGTCATTGTTGTGTTTGGACGTGACAATGACCTTATCTGCTACAAGGAAGGCAGAATAAAAACCGACACCAAACTGGCCAATCAGCTCAGAAGTCGACTGGCCGTCTTCTTGGGCCTCTGTCATTTTGTTTAAAAACTCGCTCGTTCCAGATTTGGCAATGGTACCAAGGTTTTTAACCAGCTCCTCTCTGGTCATTCCTACACCAGTGTCTGTGACATGCAGCAGGTTCTTCTCTTTATCACACTGAAAGCAAGATAAGAATCAGAGAGTTAGGTCTCCTTATTTACATTATGCCAAATGCCAGGTTCTACATGGAGCAATGACCAGCTTGGGCCACATCAACTTTAGATAGATACTACTCTGTAATCTACTTGATGGCATTTCAAAAGCACTCCTTAAAAGTATGTTTCTTTGTATTTTTAAATGCAGTGCACTTCAGAAAAATAGGAAGAGACTGGTTCAAATGTCAAAGAACAGATACTAACCCAAATAAAACATTTTGAAGATAAAATTCCAGAAAAACTATTTCATAGAACACAAAAGGACTAAAATCAGTGATTATTCATGTTCTTCATTAAATACCCCTGGCTGTCTCCAGGAGCCTGGTAGGACTGTGCATGTACCCATCCACGGGCCATGTGATTATTTCTGCCCAGTGAAGTTGCAAGTGGGAGTTGTGAGTGTGACTTTCAGGCTGAGCCTTTAATTGATGTGCGACCCTTTGCACCATGGCAACCAGAGATACTCCAGATGGCTGCTCAGTCAGCCTATGGAATGATTTAAGCCCAGGACTTGGCTACCTTTCCCTAAAGGGCCAAGTAGTATCTATTTTTGGTTTGGGAAGCCATAAGACCCTGTCACAGTGATTACTGCCATTGTAGATAAAATCATTTATAATGTTACTAGTATGACTGTGTTCCAATAAACCTAATAAAAATAGGCAAAGTCAGATTTGTCCCACAAGCAGCCTGAGGACTTCCAACCAAATCCACTGTGACTAGCAAGTCACTTTTTGCAGCAGAATAACCCACTGTATCCAACTGACGGACTGCCTGGCTTCTGAGGTTCCTTTTTAAAAAGGACAGTTCAGTTAAGCTTACCTTAATCTTGACCGTTAACTCTTCATTCCCAGCCAGGGCATTCTCATCAGTTAGTGAGATGAGCCTTATCTTGTCTAAAGCATCGGAAGCATTTGAAATCAGTTCTCTCAGGAAAATCTAGAAGGAAGTCAGAGTAACACACTGGGATTAACCCCCGGGCACAGTAAGATGTTGCTTTTTCTGCCAAATTCCTCATTTCTCCTCAGAAACATGAAAAGACAAGCTCTTTGTGGTTCAAGGATGGCTTCACTGTCTTCATAAAAAGCCAGGTGTGGCTCTTCATAAAAAGGCCTGTGGTAACTACAAGGGCTACCCCAACTGGTGAGAACAGGGATACGATTCTCAGTCCACCCTCCATCTTTAGTTCACTATACCTGAGAGCTCAGTCTGTGTGTGACTGCCCCTCAGTCAGCAGGCCACAACCATACTCGGAGCTAAAAGGCAAGACTGGGAAAATGTCAACTCTCTTCCTCCCCCACTATAACCAGCAACAACTCTCATTCATTCCTATTGTGTATTTAAACTTCACAATTACTATATACCTAAATCTTCCTAATCTACTACCACAGGGATACAAACTGCTGTCCTAACCACGTGACACTTACCTCTTTATTTTTATACAAAGAGTTGATGATAAGTTTCATCATCCTGTTAACTTCGGCTTGGAAAGCAAACTTTTCAGACTTTTCTCTAAGTTCTCTTATTTGTGATGCGTTTAATCCATCCAACTGAATAGCTTCTTCCTCTCTAAGGAAATCAAATTAGATAAGCAACTGCTTAGTTTTCATTTGAAAAAAAGTCTCCAGTCAGGACAGAGTGACGGTCTGAAGACTGTCTCATTGAAGGGTAAAATGGAAACCTTTATAAACTACCATTAACATACCAGCTCATTTTTATCACAGTAATGGGCTGTCACTCAGTGGGAAATAGTTCCTAAAATTCCCAGAAAAATAAACCCAGCTACCCTCTACTGAAAATCAAGTACTCATGTATGCATGTCCTCACAGCTAACACTTTAGTACTGTTGCTAATTCCTAAGAGATCAAAATTTAAAACACAGCTCTCCTATTGCAGAACTCACATTTTAAAGTTCCTGGCGTAAGTTCTATTTTCTTTTTGTATTACTAACTTCACACAAACGAACAAAATCAATCTGAAGTCATCTGTCAGTTCTTAGAGTTCCCAGCACGAGCTGTGTATCTGGTCCTGTAGCATCACTACCAGCTTTTGTTTTTAGATGCTGAGATGCCAGGCTTACCCCCAGCACCTCATTCAACTTCCCTCCTTCAATCCGTAGTCATTCCTAGCTAAGAATTAGGAGAGACATCTGTGTGCAGATAACTGGGTACTCCTCAACATTTCTGATTATTTGGTATCATTAGCAACTATCTTATTAAGCACTGGATGTTCCTTAGGCTGGAGAAGGAAGAGGCAACCACTGTGTCCCACAGACTTTTAAGGTTTTATCAGCAGAGTTTCCAGGGCACCGACCTCTGCACAACTTCATCGTCTGTCCTTGAACCTTCTCTGCTTTTACCCAGGTCCTCTTCTACTGTACCATCCACATCGACTTCATCGTCAGCTCTAACAAACCCTGAGGAAAAAAGTTAAAACTCTCAAAACACTGTGGCTTCCTCTCCTTCATACAAAGAACAAGACCAAGCAGGGCTAGAGATAAAGTTAACAAAATTCAACAAGATGGGGGGGAAGGAAGAATGATGTATTGATTTCAATAATCAATGTCACACCAAGTTAGCGCGCTAAAGTTTAAATGGAAATGCTCAATACCCCCAGTAGACTCTGGAAGACCAGGCAGCCATCACTTGTGTCCAACGCTCCCTCGAAACAAGGCTAGAGTGATACAGGCCCCATCGACACCCACACGTGTTGCACACAGTGTGGAGGCCTACACTCGCTAAGCTAAAACGTGGGCCTGCCTTAGTTGTCACAGGAAAGAATGCAAACAGGGTTTTTGCAACTTCTAGAGAGGGGAACTGAAATCGGACCCAAAGGGGAAGACGTGTCAAGGACTGTGCTCGCAGCACATTGGAATCGGGCGCTGGCCTGAGGCCGCACGCCTGCAAGCCCCGCGTCAGGAAACAGAAACGCACTTCCGAAAAATCGGAGGGCAGGGGCCGGGGGTCCTCAGGATGGGGTGGCCAAAGGTCGGATCTGATGACAAAAGTCCTTAGGGAGGGGCCCGCGGAAGGCTCCCCCGGGACTAGAGTCCGAGAGGCCGCGCCCCGCCAGCGAGACTTCGGGGAGCGCTCCAGCTCCATCCAGCAAGGCATTTAAATGCCCCGGCTCCAAGTCGCCTCTTCCTAGAGGTCTCAGGGCAAGCCTCATCACCCGAGTCTCGGGTCTAAGAAAGGAGATGGTCCCTGTACCCTCTGCAGCTCCTGGCGTCCCCCTCCCAGGCTCAACGCCCCCAGAACGTTCGAGAAGCGGTCGCGAAGACGCGGGGGGGGGGGGGGGAGGCACCCGCTGCCGCCCGATCACTCACCGAAGGTCAGCAGGACGCAGCAGAGGCCTAATACCCAGAGGACCCTCATGGTGCGCGGACGGCGAGTCGCAAGTCCTTTTCGGTCGCAGGAGCCGCCTCCGCCCCCCCACCCCGAGTCTCAGGTCCTCACACCTCCAGCCGCGCGGTCCGCCCACTAAACCGCGCGCAGGTCGGGCTGCTTTTCACCCCACTGCTTGCGGGCGGGGGACGGGAAACACGAACGCACCAATCCCGCCTCACCACGCACTCTCCGCACCCAATGGGGACGCACGGGGGGGACCGCAGCCCACCAATCGGAACTGTCCAGGTGCGGTGCCCGATGCCCGAAGCGTGGCTCCTTCCGATTGGGCTTGGCCAGCGGCTTCCCTCCAATCAAATGGCTCCGCGGGCCCCTCACACGCCGGGCCACCCCTTGGCCTGGGAAGCCTTGGCCTCTGAGGAAAACCGTCCAATGAACGTAAGCGCAGAGCACGTCTGTCCTTTCCTAGAGGTCCCGGGGAATCACTTCCGGCTCCTACAGAACGTTTATTCCGTGACTAGGGGAAACGGTAGCCAAGACAACGCGTTTTTTACCCTTTTCTCGTCTACGACGGGGGAGTCACGTTGGGAGCCATTTTAGCGCTACGCCCCCCGTCACCTTTCTGTTCGACGTTGCTTTTGGGAAAAGAGAAATATGTAAGGGATTGAACACCCTCCCGGGTGCGTTTGGATGGTGGTGAGAAACTACATTTCCCGGCATGCAACGCACTAGGCTTATGGATGCTGGGAATCGTAGTCTTAGGCCTCTGAGCCAGTGGGCGTAGTTTGGCCTCTCTGCAGTCTCCTGTCATGTGTCTGCGGGAAGTGTGTCCTCAGTGATTTAGGATTTCCACCTCGTTCTGATTGCAGATTAGATCTATGCTTGTTCCAGGACTCTAAAGCACACAGTTTTCAGAGGCGGACCTGGAAAGCCGCCCCGCGTGGCCCTAGCCGCCGGGTGTCAAGAGGGCCAGCCCTGAATTCTGGGCTCCGCCTCTGGCCGATGGTGGCACGCGGGTTTCCAGGTCGGCCACCTTGTGCGTCACTCCGGGCTCTTGGAACCTTCAGCTCCACCTGGCGTTTCGCTGCCGGCATCTCCTTACCTCTCTGGTTTTGTTTGCAGTTGAGGGTGGCTGGGTTCTCCAACCCAAAGGGAAACTCCAAGGACTCCAGTTCCTTTGACATCCCTATAAATACCAAGGAACGACCTGGCAGTCCGACAGCCCCTCTGTGAATCAGCTGGACAGCGCGGTGGTGAAGTCCAGGCTAGCACAGAACAGGAAAGGACATGTGCAGATACTTGAAAGCAAAAGCCGCAGTGCTTGCAAATAGCTGGACCGTGGCTTTGTAACTTCGTAGAAACATCTTTCCGCCTTCCGAAAGACAGCAAAGGGGCTCTTTCTGGTGAGGGAAGTCCCTAACGCCAGCTTGTGCATTCCGAAATGTTTTCTAAGCTCTTTAGCCTTATTTTAACAAATTTTCCTCCAGCCCGAGTGCCTGTCTCTAACATACCCGCTCCATCACTGCTTCCTCCAAGAAAATTGGAGTTGTTTTCAGATCATCCAAATTCCTGAAGGCAAGCTTTTCAGTGTCGTAGTGCCTTTGACAGCTTCCGGAATTTAGACTTGCCAATCTTGAATCTGTGGTTTGGTGTTTACATAATGTGATGCCTTATTTACATATGTCTGATTTACCTACATGTAACAAAGCACAGAGAAGCGTTAAGACACAGGCTTTTTTCCTCTGTGCTTGTGTTTGTATAGAGCATACCAGGATCTTATTTCTTTCTGTTTTTAGAAAAAGATGTCTGTTTCTGTGTTTGACAGCCCAACATCACTTTTTTTTTTTTTTTAAGTCGACCTAGTAAGCAACTGGTCTGAAACTGCAAATGCATCTTAACTGGCCAGTGGGGGTTAAATTGGGGCTGCACCTGGGAGGAACTGAGAATGAGAGTCATCCTCCAAAATAAAGCTGCTGTTTGTGGGTAGAAGTTTCTGCAGATGATGGTCCCCGGAAAGAAAAAAGAAAAAAAAAGAAGAAAGAAAGAAGCTCGTAGAATGGTTGGCCCTCATCTGACTCAACTTTGCTCTTTTGGCTCTTCTGAGATTGCTGGCTGAGCGCCCTGTAAAATAAATGGGTGTCTGAGAAGAGGCACAACGGGTAAAATGATTGCCCCGCTTGCACTGTGACCTGAGTTAGGGTTCTCAGCACTTGCATAATGGTCAGATGCTGGTCTGGAAGCCCAGTCGGGGGTGGGGGGTGGGGGGAGGTAGAGACACCCCCCCCCCATGAGAAGATAGAGGAATACACACACACACACACACAGAGAGAGAGAGAGAGAGAGAGAGAGAGAGAGAGAGAGAGAGAGAGAGAGAGAGAGAGAGAGAAAGAGAGAGAGAGAGAGAGAGAGAGATTCTTGGAAGCCTAGTGTGTTTTCCCCATGTTCTGTACTTCTGACTTTTGACCCGTGACTGATGGCTAGTTTCCATTTTGCTGTCTTTCCCCAGCACTATACTCAAAATGGGGTTTTTAAGCTCGCTACTTTTGAATCTGATTCTCTTGCTTCCTAGTGAGACACCCTGTGAGTGCTAAGAACTGAACCCTGGACCTCCTCAAGAGCAAGTGTTCTTATCCACAGAACCATCTCTCCAGGCTCTCTCTCTCTTTAAGACATGGTCTTTCTATGTAGCCCTGGCTGTTCAGGAACTCACTATATAGACCAGTCTGGCCTCCACTTGCCACTGCCTGGTATTAAAAGAGGGTGCCAGCCGGGTGGTGGTGGCACACGCCTTTAATACCAGCACTTTGGAGGCAGAGGCAGGCAGATCTCTGTGAGTTGAAGGCCAGCCTGGTCTACAAAGTGAGTTCCAGGAGAGCCAGGAATACACAGTGAAACCCCATCTCAAAAAAAACGAAAACCAACCCCCACCCCCACCCCACCCCACCCCCCCAAAAAAGAGAAAGAAAAAGAAAAGAGGGCGCCACCAGTCCTGGCTAGTGTTTCTCTTTAACTCTGTATGTTTGTGGCTACTACTGTCCATGGCTACCTTTGTTGTGATTTTTGTCATAGTTCTTAAGCACCTCTAAGGTCATTAGTCCCCGGTCTTGCAGTTAAACTTGGAAGGAAAATCCAGATGGGCAAAGGGGATGCAGTTATGGGTATGAATACTTCCCTCAGGTGTGTGTGTTAATATAACATGTATTAATATAGCATATACTAATGTATATAACATATATATGAGATATATATATATATATATCTTATATATATATATATATGATATATATATAAAGCAGATGCAATCCAGCTGTGGGGAGACTAAGGCAGGAAAGCACTTGGCATTTGGAAGCACTGAAGAACTGAGGGATGGAATGGATACCAAGGGGAACTGGTGGGTTGATTGATTCCTTCCTTCCCTTCCTCCCTTCTTCCTACCTCATTCTGTTTTTCTCTTATTAATACACCAAATATAGGACCCGATCTGTGCTACGTATTATACTAGGGGCTGAAAGTCACTGGTGGACAACGAAGATGTGGTCTTTGTCCCTACAGCGCATGAGCAGTATTAACAGTCAAGGTGCACCATAAGGGAGTGTTATTTAGTTATTTATTTATCTATTTATTTATTTATTGAGTCAAGATCTTGCTAGCTAGCCCAGGCTAGTCTGAAACTGTGTAGCCCTGACTAGTGTCCAACTCAGAGTGTTCCAGAGAGCTAGAATTACAGGAGTACACCTGTACTCCTGGCTGTAAGTTCAAGTACAGAATTTAACCTGAGTAAAGGCACAGCAGAATGCTACAAAAGAGAACCATGGAACTTGGAAGGGAATATTCTTGATCTTGATTTTGGGGGATGCCCAAAACTCATCAAATTGGCTGGGTGGTAGTGGTGCACGCCTTTAATCCCAGTACCCAGGAGGCAAAAGCAGGTGGATCTCTGAGTTCAAGGCCAGCCTGGTCTATAGAACGAGTTCCAGGACAACCAGGGCTACCCAGAGAAATCTTGTCTCAAAAAACAAAAAGAAAAAAGAAAAAGAAAAGAAAAATTGAAGTCCCTTATTTTGTAATTATTGTTTACATATCCCAGATACCCAAGGTCTTAGTTTTGTTTTGTTTTTTTTTCTTTTGGAGCTGAGGACCGAACTCAGGGCCTTGCGCTTGCTAGGCAAGGGCTCTACCACTGAGCTAAATCCCCAACCCATGATCTTAGTTTTTTTAAGCCTCAAATGAATATGAGGATCAGGTAAATTATTGATTTTACTATGAACCTATAAAAATTAAGTCTTACTCTCATTTTGCAAAAACATAAAAATTGAAACAAAAATCTCATTCATATTAGAAAAAAACACATATGTGGGAATAGGCAAAGACATAATTCCAGTATGAAGAAAACTATATACAGTATTGAAGAAATTAAAATAAATAAACTTGGACTGGTCTGTGCCTCTGAATTATGAAGTGCTGTGTAATAAGTTGCAGCTTAAAGACCACCCCCTTTTTGTCTCACATGGTATCTGGTGATCTGAATTGAGGCACACTGTGATATATTTTAGTTTCTGTGTTTGTTTTTCCAGGCAGGGTCTCACCGACATTTCTCCTCCTGCGTCTACTTCCTGAGTACTGGGACTACAGGTGTGTGCCAGCCATGTCCAGAACTTCCTCTCCATTTATTTGGTTTATTATTGTTTTGTTTTTCAAACTCTGTTTTTCTCTGTGTAGCCCTGGCTGTCCCAGAACTCGTCCCTGTAGACCAGGCTGGCCTTAAACTTACAGAGATCCACCTGCCTCTGCCTCCTGAGTGCTGGGGTTAAAGATGTGCACCGCCACTGCCTGGTGTAGCGTTTGCTTTCTTTGACTATCTTTTCTGTAGTAGTGGGAAAACATCTTTATGTGTGTAGTTTTTAACCTTTTGGCTTAGTTGCTTGAGAGTGATTCCCGGAGCGTAGAATCACTGAACCACAGATGTTTGGTACTTGAACATCTTTATTTTTATGGCTATGTGTGTGAGCTTGCATGAGTTCCTGTGCACCACGTGTGTGCAGCTCCCAGCACAGGCTGGAAAAGGACACTGGATCCCCTGGAACTAGAGTTACAGAAGGTTGTGAGCTTTCATGTAGGTGCTTGGAACTGAACTTGGTCCTCCGCAAGAGCATCACTTACAACACGTATTTCCCCAGGACCTATTCTGAATCTATCGCATCCCAAGTGTTAGACACTCGATAGTAAGAAAGAAGTAATATCTGAAGACTGGGCCAGACATGGGGGTGTATACCTGAACTTCAGCACTAGAAGAACAACGATTTCAAGTTTGAGACTAGCCATGATAACAGAGTGATACCCTGTTTCAAGAGGAGGAGGAGGAGGAGGAGGAGGAGGAGGAGGAAGGGGCGGGGCAAGGCTGGGGAGATGGCTCAGTTGGTAAAGTGCTTGTCATGCCCTAGAACCACTTACAAAAGCTGGGCGTGGTGGTATGTGCTTGTAATCCCAGCATTGGGGAGGTGGAGACAGGCAGGTCCCTCGGCCTCACTGGCCACCATGCCCAGCCTCTTTGGCAAATTCTAAGCCAGTGGTAGACTTTATCTCAAAAATAAGGTGAATGACACCTGATGAGCAATATTCAAGGTAAACTGGCTTCCTCATACACAGGATTGCACACACACAGGCACACACACACACACACACACACACACACACACACACACACACACACAACCACTTTCCACACACATACTTTCACACACAGAAATGACCTCTGATCACATGGAAATGAGAGATGGTAGTTTTTTGTAAGGCTTGATGATCTATCTAGCCTCCTATGTGACAGATGAGACTTCTGTTAATAAAATATCCATGTTATTCTGTCATATTT